>NW_024004001.1:0-9086 GCF_014805625.2 Glossina fuscipes | reverse complement strand
TTAATGGAATCTTATCTGTCCGTGTGCGAGTTTTTTTTTTTTTTTTTTGTGCTCAATTTACAGACTGCAATGTTTGACATACCTTGATGGAATGCGGCACAATGGTGTGTTTTGGTTCAAAGACGAATTCTAGTAAAAATGGTTTGCATCGGATGATTTTATCAAAAAATCATTATATTAATAAATGTAGGGTAGATAACAGCGAGCCGTCGTACACTGTTGTGCTTCCGCTTGTTTTGAGTAAATTTTTATACTTTGCACAACTTGTGGCAGAGGAGTGCACCTACTTGGTGCGAGTGTTTGCAAAATCCAAAAAAGGACTTGCCATAAAGCCATCTTTTTTTGTACCAACTGATTCAGAATAGATTTGAGCGTGTCTATCCGTCTCGTTTTCAACTTACGAACGCTATTGAAAATTGTTTGAGTCGGATCATTGTTTCGACCACTTCCCTTTTATGAAAAGTCGCTATATGAATCACTATTTTGAAAAGTCGTTATATGGATAACTGTAGGACGGTGTAATAATGTTTTGTACTTGTTTTGTAATCTAAAGCTTTTCAAAAATAATGTATTTTTCTTTTTTCGATTACAGCTGATGAACCACAAGCACGAGGAAAGAAAAGAAAACATGACGGCTAAACCAATTACACTTAACCGTTTTTTTTTTTAATGTTTTCTATATTAATTTTTCTTTATAATTTCCTTTCTTTTCCTAATTTTTATCACCTGCATCGTTTTTATATTAATGGAACAATTTACTTTAAAGAAAAAAGAAAACAAACAAAAAAAACAAAAAACATTACAGCAGAAGAACATAAACAAAAAAAAAAAAAATCAAAGTAATGTTTAAGTGAAAAAGAACGGATAGACAAAACATATACACAAATATTCATCACACAGAGATGGAAACCCATAATCATAACAAAAATAATGACAAAGGATTTCACTTACACTAATACAAAAACAACAATGATTTCATTCAAAAAAAAAAAAGAAAAAAAGAAGCAAAATAGCAAAAAATTTGTTTAATGGTTTTACATACGTAGAGGATAAAAATAAATAACTATAAAGATCATAACAAGAATTCCAACAACAACAATTGCAACAGTAATAGAAAAAACAACAACAACCATAACAACAACAATAAGAAAATTTAAGTAACGTTTACACGACGATAAGAGAGCGATTGGCGGTCGTATGTTAAACTTTGTTTATTGATGAAAGCATAAATCTACCTTCCATTTACAGTTCCAAATGTCTTTTTAAATAAATATGTATTTATATATCATTTAGATTTTTTCGTCGTCCCCTCTGAACAAAAAATAAATTACTTAGAAGAAGAAGAATTTTGTGTTTTCAAAAAAAAAAAAAAAAAAGAAAAAAAAATATAAATAAATAAACAAAAGTAAAAATGAAATTTTTTTAATATTTTAGGTACACTATTGAAAACCAAACACAATTTATACGAGATTTTCAAAAATTTTAAAAACATTTAAAATAGAAACAAAAGAGGAAAATTAAAACTTACTGAAAGTAATGTAATTAAAAAACAAAAAGGAGGAGAGCAAAAAAACCAAAAACATAATGGCAGACAGTAAAGGAAAGGAAATTAATTTAGGAAAAAAGTTGGTTTTATTTTTTTTTTCTAATACAGACAAAGTCCATACTCTTTATATGTGTTAATAACAAAAAAAAAATTCCTTAATTTTTTTTTCTTTTTAATTATTAAAATTATAATATCCTTTCATCACTTTACTACATTCCTATTCAATGTTTTTAATGATTTTCTTTAATTGGTTTTATTTGTTTATTGTTTCTGTACATCCATAACACAAAAACTTTAATACTTACCCCTCATAAACTCTTATTCTGCTTTACGTTAACTTTGGAACAATAAAGCAAAGCGTAAATTTGGTAAAAAAATTTAATTAAAATTAAACCACAATGAGAAGCAAAAAAGAAAAAAAAAACATTGCTGAACAAGATTAATTTCATGATATATATATATAGATATATATATATATATTATATATATATACATATGTATTTACAACAACAACAATGTTTCTTTGTTTAGACTTTAAACTTAAGTTGTATGTATTGATTTTAGATTAATATATATTGCAAATGAAACAACAACAACAACACAGAAAAAAATATATATATATTATAAAAATTAAAATATAATTTTCTCTGTCGCGTAAATAAAAACAGAATTGCATTAGGGATGTAAGGATGATAAGGGGTTTGCTCAATGCGATTGTTGACAGACGGAAGGAAGCTCAGACCTCTGAGAATACTTCGTTCTGCATGGTATTTCAAAAGCATATGATTATTTCCGTCTCTCTTTGTGGCAGATAAGCCTAGCCTTACATCCTTCGTAACAAGTTTAGAGAATGTCCTTCATTCGATCGTAATAAGCAATAACTTGCAGACAGATTGGCAGACGGAATTATGCTCAGTCCTCAGATAATACATCGCTCTGCATGATATTCCAAAAGAATTTGATCATTCCCGTCTCTCTGTGGGATAGATAAGCGTGCTGCTAAATCGTTAGTAACAAGTTTAGAGAATGACCTCGAATGGCTCGACCGCAATAATCAACAGCTTACAACTTGCAACCTATGGGCTGATGCTGATCTAATAACATTTACATGAATCTTCTAAAATTCTTTTACTAAAGTGGACGGCCGGAGATTGCCAACAATATGCTGTTATTAAGGAAATAAAAAAACTATGTAAGGAACGAGAAGTCGCGGTAGTGCGCCTTATTTGCGTAACTCCCGGACAAGCTGAGTAACCTTATTAAAGGACCCGATTGGCGAGCGAAACTCTTTTTATCTGTTTTACGCATAACCATAACCTAACGAAGCATAAGGAATTTTTGGACGACAAACTCGTTGCTAATGAGCACTTGCGTCCTTCGCCTTTGTGCGGTTCGGTGTCGCTAGTCTTCGTCCAACACCTGCGGATGATACACTAATCATTATGTTATTTGATCGATGAAACTTCTTTGCGCGCTAAATAGTTCGCATGGAGCTCTTGATTATAGAATATCAAGTTGTTACGACAACTTGGAAGTTGTTTGGAAAACAATTGACTTTGTTTTTAATTTTTTCGGAATCAGATCGCAAAACTTTTCTGATGGGATTACCAATTATGATGAGCAAACTTGATATCAAGAAACATAAATCGGCGCCAAGCTAGTGATCCCAACTTTAAAGACGACTTGCGTATGCCGTCGCGATTGCAGAAGGTTAACTATTGCAAATCTACTCAGAGACAAACACCTCTCCCATTTTCTAATTATATCTGTGGCTAATAAGGAATTCCATATGCGTCTAACTTTTCATCTTAATTTTTTAAATCGCGAGAATTTTCCTAGAAACCGAATGAGTTACGAAGAAGGGAAGAGGTAGATAAGACGATTTATATTTTTCCGTTGGAATAAATATATTTTTAATGAAAGCGTGTGATATTAGATCGAAAATGGGTTCAAATCGCACTATCATTATCTAGAGTTTTTTGCCAATTATCGGGTAAATTGTCGATGCCATTGCCAGTTTGAATCCCAAATAACCTTCGCCCCTTTTTGGCACATCTTCAACTTCTGCGTTTCGCCGATCTGCTAAGTATGAACGCATCGATCTGAATCAGCAGTAATCGGAAGGGTCTCGAGAATATAGCAAGTGCGATAAAACTCTGCAGCCTAAATTGAAAATTATTTCTTGGATTGTTTTTGGCGGAGCGAAATTTCATCGTTTTCACGACCACAATTTTTGCTGACCACTTTCGCAGCAGTGCCGTAAATGACAACCATCTCTTTATACTGATACTTGATATATACGGAACGACAAGTTATAAACAACATAAACATCTAAATCGTTGAGACATCAACAGCTAAGTTTTCTATATTGGAAATTTCGAGAGAATTGAACGCGTCAGGTAAGTCTGATGAAGAAATCAATCTCAGCGAAATAGTTCTCAACTCGTGTTCCCATCGACTTTAATGTTTCACATAAAGGGGTGTTCCATGAGTTTCTCCCCTTGCCACTCATCGTATGACCACGAACCGGGTTAATTTAAAAGCATATAGGCATTATGGCATCGATTTCAGTCGTCTCACAGTCTCACAGTGAAAAAGTCTTTTCTAAAATCTTTTTTTTGTGCCGTATGGATACGCCCACAATAAGGGATAGCCAAAAGAAGTATATTCGGCACGTTATGCTTCATTGCTTTAAGAAAGGTAGTAGTGCAAAGGGCACTGCCGACGAGATTTGTATCGTTTATGACAGCGGGTATTAAAACTATCCGCAGTTAATTTAAGAAATAAAAAGTTGGAAATTTTGAGTTAAATGACCAAGAAAAGACGGATACGAACCTCATCAAGAGATAGAGTTCGCGGGGTAGTGGATGCCACTAGCATTCCCTCGACAACAGTACATGATCATTTAATCAAGGTGAGGTATGGCGTCTATTGATTTCGCATCACAAAAAGGAAAAAACTTATGGGACAATCTAATGTTACACATTATCTAAGATGAGCTAACTTGAAACGGGTGATTACATCGACCTCGCCAGAAGGAATCAAATTTTGATTTCGTGGAATTGTTCGCTAATAAGTTGCAAAATTTCAATTCTTCTGTATTGAAGCAAAAATTTTCTGTGGGGATTTTCTTTCGTATTGTTCTTGGATGTTAACAGCGTACACTCGATTTCACTATATTCGATTCCAAATAAGTTCGATAACTAACGATGAACAGTGTTCCAAGTGATTGCGACACCTATCTTCAGGGCGTATTTACTCCCACAAACATTCCTGAGTAGCAGGAATGAGTAGCTAATACCATTGGTTTGGCCTATGCAGCCTTAGATAAGTTCTTTTCTTAGTAGTTGATCTTACGATAGATTAATATGCGATTGAGCCTGTCTTCAGATAATGTTTTGGCATAATAAAAAGTAGGCCTACCTTAAGTTCCTCTAAGTTTTGCCTACATCCCCGCAAGCTTAATATATCCTCTGCCACAAGTGAAGTAGAATGGAATATATAGGTTAAAGGACAATCATACGGGCAGCGTCCCCAGCTCAAAATGATTAAATTTTGCAAATACTTCACCTTTCTACAGTGGTTCAAATATGTTGTCCATTGACTTATCCTAAAGATTCGTATGACCGTTATTTTCTTCCTGCCCCATGACTAGCTTCTTGATAGCGTTGAATATAACATTGTATGCAAAATTTGCTATGAATCATTGTGGGGAGTGTTAAAAATCTTACTCGGACATTCAGTATAACTAATACATTGTATTGAATAAAAACAAGCAGAATCACTATAATGAGGCAAGTCCCACCATCAAATAACCTAAACCATTTCGCTTATTACGGTTATTCGTGTAACGACTTTTCAAAATAAGGTGCTGTATAGGAAGCAGTCGAAAAATTGATCCGATCACAATCGTTTTCAACGATGAACGCGTTATTGCGCCAAAACTTGTTTATTACATTTGATCAAATGTGGTCAAAATATCTCCAAAATTGCGACTTGTAGGTTGGCAAGCAAGAGAACGAAAAAATGACGGACAGACAAGTTTAAAATCGCTTTCCTAATCGATCGATACAATGAGAGTTAGATTTATCTCAAATGGTTCTATGCGTTGCTTACATCCGCGCAAAACGTTATAAGCAACGTGTACCACAGATGCTGTAGTTTATAACAAATAGGTCGGGCAAGACCGATCTACACCTTTGCCTAATACAATTATTCATTTTCGCGAATATACTTCAAACCTTACGCATTGTTTTCATGTAAAGGCACGATTCGACAGGCATAAGACGAATCCAGCTTTGGTATACAGTTTGGTGCGAAATACATATAAAACGATATTCACGTAATTTGTCTGGTAACACCATTTCTTAGAACTAAGATGTGATTGAAAGTGTTACCATACTTATTGATTAAGAATTGTATCATTCGAAGCGTTACAATTTAGTGAAAACAACTCTGTTCTCTCTCTATTCTCAAAATGTGTTTTTTTTTTTTTAAACCATGGAATGTAAAAAACAGCTAACGGTTTTTAGCAAGAAATCAAAACCATTTTGCAAGTGTACAAAGTAGGTTGGGAAAGTTAAAAATTGCCAAATAAAACCGAATATATTATAAAGGAAAAATGAAAATACCAAACAAAATTTCGTATTGAGTTAAAAATTACTATTGTGTTAAATAAATTTAAGATATTATAGAGAAACTTTAAGAAAGTGTATAAAAGACGACCTAAAATAAATGTAAATAAATTGTAAGAATTTCAACGTAAGTACATTATATTTACATACTTTTTTTATATGCATACATACATATTTTATATATTGACAAATAGATAGAACTGAGATTTGTTTATAGTTTCTCTGGACATCTCGTTGGTGTCTCCGTAAAAAACTTCTTTCGGTCTTTTCTTTTTCATATAAAACAAGAAAATTATCCTTGCGGGCAATGAGCGCATTTCGTCTGCACATTTGATTTCGAATATGTCAAAAATAGTGACAACTTACCTGTGTGATATTACTCTTACAATAAAGTAAATTAATTATTTAAACAAAGAGAAGGAAATTACAATTCCCAAAATCTTTCTTAGTGTTTTATATTTTCATATAACATATATATATTTTAAAGAATTCAACTCTTATTTATTTCCAGTTTTTCGTATATATATGAATATATATATGTACACTTAAGTAAAGCTTTTTGGGGTATGTAAAAGTAAGCCGTGGCCACTTTTGCGCTTTTACTTCTTTTTATACAAAATCATCCTGGAAGATTTGTCAAAAACATTCCAACGCCCAGAAAGAGGCTTCAGAGACATTGAAATGTGAATATACTCTTTATTAGCGTCAAATACAAGTTCGATTTGAGCATGTCCGTGTGTCCTGTTCTAAACATATATTCAATCAAATTAGTTTTTATTTTTATAACCAAAACCTACAGGTAGGGGAAGCGATTGTGGAGGCATATGCTTGTTTTTTAATTTAAAATGAAATACAAATAAATGAATAAATTATACATAATAATAAGTAAAGATAAACGCAAATTTACCTTTGACGTACAGCGAATCTTCATGTGTATGAGGAGATGAGCGGCTAGTTGCATTTCATTCTTATTCCATAGAAGGAAGTAAATAAGCAATTTATAAATACGCCTATATAATATTATAATTACCTTAGAATGAGGTAACATTTATACCCAATGGCTCCCTCCAGTGTTTCTCTATTAAGACTACGAGCAATATATATCCTAACAAGTTGACTCTATGGCTTTCGTTGCTGCTACAAGTTCCATGAAGAAGGCGAGTCGTGCCACTGCAGTTGCCGATGCAATTATTCCTCTGTACCAGGGAAATTATTTCATATGTACGCAATTATTTCTCTGTACCTGTGATGTTATTTCTCACTATCAACGATTTTATTTCTCACTACCGGGGATTTTATTTCATATGTACGCAATTATTTCTCTGTACCAGGGATATTATTTTACATGTACGCAATTGTTTCTATATGTAATGATATTTATGTAATAACAATAGAATAAAACTAAATCATGTACTGATAATATAATAATTGATTTAAATGAAATTGAATCATATAATCGTTATGACAGTTGGCTTGTGGACTGAACTGAAACTTCCCTTCTTTTAGGTGTTGGAAGCATTATGTAAAACTGTGCAAACATTTTTCATGTAATAAAAATATCTAAAACGAAGTTTGATCATCCAATAAAAGTGATCATATGCATGATGATCGAGAAACGAGTTTGGAATAAAGGCATAAATTGCATCCGACGCTCTACTTGATCCGCCTTCATGTCGGTATAGGAAAACATACCATTTAGATTTGTAATGTGATCCCAGGAAAACATAATCTTCACATCTTTTAACCAAATGCTGTACTATTCGGCGTTATTAACAATTTCACACCATCGCCCCTTATTAGGATCTACGCCAGTCGGACTGTGAGCACAAGCATGCAAAATTATTATCGATTTTTCTGGAATTTGCTAATAATAAAAAATTGACTCATAAAAACAAACATTTCAAACATTTATGTTAAAAGTAGATTTATTAAATGTTTAAATTATTAAATTCAAAAATTTATGTTTATTTGTAAAACTTTTTTTTTTCGTTGCCTGAAAAAATTTTTTTCTTCCGGTAGCCAGTTTTAATTTTCGATTTCCTCCCCGATTTCGTCGTCGATTTCGCCTACGACGTCGGTTACGACATCTTAAAGTCGTCGGTGCGCCCATGTTAGAGCTAAAGTTTAAAAGTTATCATAACGGAACAGAAGCGGTAAGCTTTACACCATACGGATGTAATGCAAGTAACATTTTTAAGCACTTCTTCCACATGTAGAGGTGCTGTAGGTTCTAATGTAACGGCAGTCGCTGCTGTAGGTTCTATTTATTTATATATTTATTTATCTATTTGTATATAAAATCTTATTTACTGTGTAACGAGTTTCCTTAGGCGGGGTATACCCAGTCAATCCAGGATCCGTTGCAAGAAAATTTTAATAAATAATCAGGACCTTCGGGGGGAATGGTGTTATGATCTCTTAGCTTTATTAGTTCCTCTTTACTGGACGGAAGTATGAAATGGCTGGGGCAAGGAAAAGGAACCAGCGAGGTGACCCGACTTTGTTGCGCGCTTACCGTTTTATTTTCGTTTTTTTACGACGTTCGACTTTCACTTTCTGTTCGCTTTTAATATCGCGGGACGCTGGAAGACAAGAACCGGATACGTTGCCAGTGTCATAGCTGCCGCCGGGGCGTCCCTGATCCGCTACTCGTCGGAAATTACAACGACAAATTATTCTTCAGTCAGCCAGTACATCCCTCATCCGTAAGGTCAATTGTCCTACCAAGTCTTTCAGGGATGGCGATTTATACCAACCGTCACATCCCCTATCCGTAATGTCATTTAACCTACAAAGTCTTTCAGGGATGGCGATATATACCAACCGTCACATCCCCTATCCATCATGTCATTTAACCTTCAAAGTCTTTCAGGGATGGCGATTTATACCAACCGACACATCCCCTA
>NW_024004000.1:0-13501 GCF_014805625.2 Glossina fuscipes | reverse complement strand
AAGTCTTTCAGGGATGGCGATTTATACCAACCGACACATCCCCTATCTGTAATGTCAAAAAAAAAAGAGATTTGTCATATTGTCTGTAACCACTTACCTCCAGGCAGCTATGACACCGAAATGAACGAGTCTGTGCGATGCGCTGTTCTTTTATAGCCCGAGTCTCACTCGCTTGTCCTAATGCCAACATGCTCTATGTGTTTACATAAGTTGAGGTAATATGCTTATGGGTATGCTTAGCTTAGGTTGGCTGCAGCCGCAACCTCAGTTGCGACTTGCATGATCCTACTTATACACAACTTAACCAACTTACATCTAACTTATTACTATGTTTGTTCACATGTCTACTCACAAGCACTCAGGTACCAAATCGCTTGGTTCGATCACCGTTAGGTATGTGAGTGCTAGTGCACTGTGTTTGCATATGTTTTGTGTGTTTTTACATGTGTGATCGTGTCTTTGTACATTTTGTGTATGCAGTTTATGCATTATCGTATGTTCTTACTATTTCTTTCCCTACCTAAGTTCAATTCTGCTTGTTTTTGTTTACCCTAACGGTGCTACACATTCTGCGCATTTTTACACATAGAGATTCTTACTGAAGTTTGTTTTGCATGCATAGATTTTCTACCTAAGTTCTATTCTGCTTGTTTTTGTTTACCCTAACGGTGCTACACATTCTGCGCATTTTTACACATAGAGATTCTTACTGAAGTTTGTTTTGCATGCATAGATTTTCTACCTAAGTTCTATTCTGCTTGTTTTTGTTTACCCTAACGGTGCTACACATTCTGCGCATTTTTACACATAGAGATTCTTACTGAAGTTTGTTTTGCATGCATAGATTTTCTACCTAAGTTCTATTCTGCTTGTTTTTGTTTACCCTAACGGTGCTACACATTCTGCGCATTTTTACACATAGAGATTCTTACTGAAGTTTGTTTTGCATGCATAGATTTTCTACCTAAGTTCTATTCTGCTTGTTTTTGTTTACCCTAACGGTGCTACACATTCTGCGCATTTTTACACATAGAGATTCTTACTGAAGTTTGTTTTGCATGCATAGATTTTCTACCTAAGTTCTATTCTGCTTGTTTTTGTTTACCCTAACGGTGCTACACATTCTGCGCATTTTTACACATAGAGATTCTTACTGAAGTTTGTTTTGCATGCATAGATTTTCTACCTAAGTTCTATTCTGCTTGTTTTTGTTTACCCTAACGGTGCTACACATTCTGCGCATTTTTACACATAGAGATTCTTGCTGAAGTTTGTTTTGCATGCATAGATTTTCTACCTAAGTTCCATTATGCTTGTTAAACATTTTGGGATTTCACTTGTAATTATACTTTGCGTTTAGCCTTTGAGTACTTAAACATTTTGAGATTCTACTTGGGTTCTTACCATATTGATTTCTTGCAACTGAGTTTTCCTTTTATTTGGGTTCTTGACTCCGCTATTACATTTTGAAATTTGGTTCTAAGTTTTTTCCTTTTAATTGATTTCCTGACTCCGCTATTACATTTTGAAACTTGGATCTAAGCTTTTTGGTGTGTGTTATTATGATTCTAGCTGTACAAGGTATAGGTATGTGCTGTTGCGATTTTATCTTCACAAGGTATAAGTGTGTGATATTACGATTCTACATAGGCATATTCGCTATGCGTTTTATACCCTACGTTTGGTGCTGCTTCTATGGGCATATTCAATATGTATTTTCTACGTTTCTTTTTACATGGTATTATGATTCTAGCTGTACAAGGTATAGGTATGTGATGTTGTGATTTTATCTTTACAAGGTATGGGTGTGTGATATTATGATTTTACATAGGCCTATTCGCTGTGCGCTTTATACCCTACGTTTGGTGCTGGAGGGGGCTGCTTATCTTCTATTGAACCCCCACGGACGTGCACGGACAGATCGGACTGGCGGGTTGCCTGCTGGTGATAAATGTCTAAGGCGGACGGACTTGTATTTCGTAAGGAAGCAAAATCGCTTCCTTACAACTGTTAAGTTGTTTTTGTGCACTCGCCTGAACTTTCCTAGACACGTCAAGAAAGTACCATTTGAAATTTTTGTTTGGAGTTGAATTAAAAGCAATATTTTAAAATTATTTCGATTAAAAAAAAAGTTATTTTTTCATTATTTAGCGCAAAAAATGGAAAAATGGGAAACCTCACCATTTGCCAGCCGAGAAGGAAGCTGAAACTGACGAATCTGAAATGCAGTACGGGATGAACACAGCTTGCTCTGAGGAGATTTCTACGCATCGTCGTATACTTGACACGCGTTTAGAGGAGTGCAAGCAATGGAATTATCCGTACGATTTGCCAACAAGTAGTGTAGTGTAATTATAGCTTTTCACAATGAGCGATTTTGAGTACTCATGCGTATCGTGCAGTACTCATTCGTACCATGTGCGTGATCGCACACCGTCTCATGTCTTACATGAAATACTGCTTGTTCCTGCGTTGGCACTACACGTGGGCTGAGCGCAGTAAGCAAGTGCATACTGGGTGGAGTGATGAGAATATCTTTCAGAAGGTCCTTCGTTATGTTATTGCTAGTTTGCAGAACGGTACTGAGATAATGCCTTATGAAGGTTACAAGTAAGATATTCATCCTGGTGTGCGATATATTTTTCAGGCTGCAGCCTTTCGATTTGGTCAGACTATGATACCGCCCGTTATATATCGCCAAAATGCTAATTGTATAAGGCCACGGCAATGGGTGCAAGTTTTTTTGGGGTAAATTTTGAAGACTTCGTTCCACTTGGTGGGATTCAAGCGTAAGTTCGCATAAGTATAAATATTTACAAACGCAACTTACATAAATTGCCTAATAGGACTTTCTAGCTGACACCAAAGTCGAGGGGATTCTCATGGGCTTATCTTCACAAATATCAGAACGCGAGCTTCCTGTTCTTTCCTCCGATGTGAGAGATAAACTATTTGAGAGATAATGGTTTGTCTGATTCCAATAACGTTCGCGTAGCTTTCGGCTTAATGGAACACAATGATTGGACTGATATCAATCCTGGTGCACGGTATAAAAAGCAGAAACAAAAATAAAATGTATGTCAGCCCATCGCAAAAAAAATATAGTTTCTACTTCCGGTTTCTACCCAACATATGTTGCCTCAATAATAGATAGGCAACAATAAATGTGTAAACGATTCTTTTACAACTGCGGTATAAAGCGTACACTTTCATCAACTTGTGTTAAGAGATTCATTTCATTAATCTTTGGCCAATTGGTGCAGCTTGCAGAAGTCCTAGTAATTGGAGCTATCGAAGCTATGGCCTACCTTTTATGATAGACCTATTTATGAGATCAAGTTGCGATTATAGACCTCCTCCATGAGATATTGAACATGCCTTCCTGCCAATAAGAGCGCTTCTGCATGAGAAAAAAATTGCCCTACCCGATCCGAAGTTTTCACACCGATTGAGAATGCCGAAATATTAGTATTAAGGGATTTTTGTCGTGAAGTAATGACAATATTTTTCTTATAACTAGGGTTTACATAGCGAATAAGGGAAGTGGTCGAAAGAGTGATCCGATTCGAAGAGCAAAAGACTCTTAGTATCTAATGGTAATTCTGAACAGAAAATTGGACTAGTTTAGCTGGTAAATAAACTAGAGGTAGATTAGTTGTTTTACTTTAAACAATCACCGAATTGTTCTGGCACACCCAGCATTAATTCCTAGAATAAAAATGAAAGCTACTTACATGCCATAGTCTTTTCATAGTTTTTGCTTAATTTAACACACGCTTCCTATCTCCCAGCAACGAGTATCCGATATTGGAGAAGTTAACATCTTCAAAAATCGTTTGCTTGCAGACTTCTCTATCAACAATTCAGCTACTTTGGAGGCTCAAGATTCAAGAGAACTACAAGTTTGCGTGTTATTGTAGGGGTATCTGACTATGTTGGGTTGATATATGTTCTTTGTGCTTTAGAAACGCATGAGGGAATAAGTTTAGTGTTATTCGAGAAAGTGTGACTAGTTGGAATGCAAGACGATTAAAATTATTACAGATTAGATATTAAAATTATTGAATCCACAGAGATCAGGTTGCCCAGTCGTTGGCATATGCTTAGGAAAACGTCTCTAGGTATGCCGAAATTGGAAGTGATATCAATCGCGTGCGAATTGCGATTGTTAGATGCGGCCCTTCCCGGGGCGCTGGCCGTTACCAGAATTGTGTCAATATTAAGTAACTCAAGGTGCAAGTAGGCTACACTTTGACACAAGGAAAAAATTTGCAACGTACTCAAACTTTTATATCTGGTATTCCACTTTTGGAACAGGCACTCTCACTTGCAGGATTGCGCTGCAAGTTGTTGGGCGCCGGCAATCGCTTGTAAATTACCTAATAAGTCTACGGGCCGCGTCTGATAAGCCATCAAGATAAGTGCAGACGCGAAGCATCATTTTACAGGTAACGCGGCAATTCGAAGTTATTTCTTTAGTAATCTCCAATGAGATATTGCGAACAAGATCTGTAAAGACGTAGGCCTTCTAAGAAAGATGTGATCGTGAAATAACGTCATTGCTTTGTAAAATAAGCTGGCTATTTTCACCAATTTTATTGCTATTCACAAATGTACCATTCCTTGAAAGATCCTGTAAAATGTATATTAAAAGCACTGATGCATTCGAAACAAAACTTGCTACATTTATGGAATTCGCACGATGAGACAGATCAATCGATCAATCGTTTGATTACGAAGTGCCTGTTGGAAATACGATTTTAAACATTTTCACGTAATTCATTAAGTGTTAAAGTGATATTACAGTCTTATTTCGATATTTAAACCGGAAACACAATGATAGATAAGGACACGAAACATTTATGATAATGTTCGATCGAAAAAACAGAACAGACAAAAGACAGTGATATGTGTTAGACAAGGGCGTGTGTGCATTAAGAGTTTTGCGCCGCGTACTTCTCATATGCTTTGCTTCCTTCAACAAGAAGGGGTAGGCAAGCTGCCCATGCTTGCGAGTATTTACGTACTAATTTATCGCACATTTTATTGTAAAGCTCATCCATACGTGCCGGTACTTCTAGGCAAGTAATCGCACAGCAGTCAAGTTACTCCAACTCCGAATTCCCAATGCTGGTGGCAACATAAGTCCTACCGGTAACCTTCATTTCTCTTCCAGTTCAGACGTGCGGGTCTTTAGAATCGCAGTTGGGTTCAAAAACTTTGCCGCAATCTATGCGGGAAGCAGAGTCTTATGCAGCCTTTTAATGATTGTAGTGCAAATAAGCGGAAACAAAAAGGATTCGAAAATTCTGGGACCATTTTGTTCACCAACACGATTTATATAATTTTAAATCATTCAAAGTAGCTCTCCAAAAGAGAATATCCAATTGAGTTTTTAGAGATCCCAGATTGTGATAGAAATATCGACGAAGCATTTACGGATAATGGCGACATCAGCGATTCCGACGACAATGACAGAAAAAAGCATTATAGTTTTAATAATAACTAACTATAACCGTAATAATACAGTGTATGGTAACACTTTCCCTAAAGTAATCCGAAGAGGAAAGTGTTTCATGCCATTGGGTTTCTACAAGAAATATAACTAAGCTAAGAATAGTAAACGTATTGTAAAAAGATTCATGAAGAGTAAATAAGGAGGAGGCAGAATAAATTTTTTTTATATATTTAGAATTTTTACAAAGTCTTAAATAAATCAAAAATTGTGAGAATAATAGTGTTTAATCAAAAATTATTAACAACATTGTGTACATTGTGTTCTTGTGCATTGTAAAGAACATCTTTTTTATAATAAAATAAAAATAAAAAAATAATAATAATAATGAGAAACCTCAAGAGAGCGGTTAGAGCGGTTTTAAGCATTAAAAAGTGTTTATTATTAATTTCTTATAAATAATTTTAACGAATAATTTATATACAAAAAGAAGTAAATTATGTTTTTAATTATTTTATTAAGAAGAAAAAACCGAAATTTATTTTTGCATGCCTCAAGGAATTTGAGAGAAAATTGTATACAAAGTGATTGAGAGCTGCGGCGCGAGAGAGAGTGGGTGAGAGCGAGAGAAAGAAAGAGAGAGTGAGAGAAAGGGTGGCGATTTAGTGGCATCAGTAGCAGCAGCATAAAATTATTATTATAGTGTTGTGTTTAGTCAGCAACAAAGCTTCCGGTGGTTTCGGCTGGCTGGAACTGATTCCTCTCCAGTCAAATCTGTGTGTATAGACTACGGTCAATGATTTCTTAATTTTTCATAATTAATTAAAATTTAATGTAACAATATGGGTGAGTGTAAAGTTAATAAAATAATGAACGCTGATTATTTTATAAAGTGCGAAATTAATGAAACGTATAAAATGAATTTAAAAAAAAAAAGGTTTTTTTATTTTTTTTTTGTTTTATTTTTCATATGAAATGAAAGCCTTGAAAGTGTGTATTTAAACAAAGAAATGAACTCATTTATCTGAAGTTGTTATCCCCGTTTCTTAATATGAAATTAAAAAAAAAAGAAAACAGTTTGGACATCTTGAGCCTTTGTGTTTTTAGCGTTGAACGACCCATTTATATATCAAACATGCACATAATTACAATGAATTTTCTGATTTGATTTGTATGCCAGCCAGAAAGTGTTCCTTAATGAGTGTGTACGCCTGTGTATGTGTGTGCGTGCGTGCGTATATGCGTGTGTTTGTAGAACCCTTTGTAAAAATAAACAATATAAAGGGGGGTTAACAGCAGCCACCAACAGTATTGTATAAGCAAGGGAAGTTTATCTCTCAGAAGATAAGTTGTAAAAAAAGAAAAAAAAAGATTCGAATCCTTACTAAGCTAAAGTTTTCAAGTAAGATTCCAAGAAAACTTCTTACTCACTTTGTTTTGGTTTTTAATAAACGACATCAATTATATATTCCTCCGTACGACGACAGTGATTACGTTGGAAAGGGTTATATTAGATAATAGGAGACGTTTTTCAATTTTATACATTAATTTGAGTTATGGGACAAGTGTTTTTGTGATAGAAAAGATAAGCTTTAAAAAAGTATATTAAATGAAAAAAATTTTTTTTTATATGAATGTTTTGAAAATTGCAGCAGTTTTTGTAGATTATTATCGAGATTTACATAAACAAATATTTTGTGACCAAGATTTGTAACAAACAACAAGTAAGAAAATGTCCGAACCTTTGATACCCATCACCGTTGTTCTAAAAAAGACTAAAAAGAAGAAAAAGAATTAGATTCTCACACTCTATAATATCTATAATATCGGATAGGCGTGTCTGATTTTTTTCTATTTTTAGAATAGAAGTGAAAATTTATATAGCAACAAGCAAAAAACAAGGAAAAGCAAAGAGTTTCACAGTTTTTGTTCCATAAGTGTGTGGGTGCTGTAAACGTATCCTTTTGTCGCGTCAGGTCATTTTAACTTTCTTTGCAAAACTGTAGGCGAAATATTCATATTTGCGAACGGAGTATGTTTACCACGGAAACTATGCAGTTGAGCAGACGCACAAACGCATACGCTTAGGTGCATCCCGAAATTGAAACTGGCCAAGAACTTGTACATCGTATGAGATTTTTGAAGCATTTGTGCGTTTTGAAGATATTGAAGAAATAATTAAACTATAATATATTATAATATTGGGTAGATGGGGTTAATTTCGTTTTATTTTGCACAATTATTACCGCATCGCCCATAAAATATATATTGGCAGTAGTTTACGACTAGTAAGCCAAAAAAAAAAAAAAATTTTTGATGCCTTTTGAAAAACAGAGGAATCTTGACCGGCCAATTTGGCCCATTTTCAGTGACAACCTGGTTGTCCAGACCTTGCAATATTTCTGCCAGATTTGAACTTGATAGCTTCATTTTTGCCGGGAGAATATTTACGACATCCATTACGCATATGAACAAACGTACAACCGGACAGACGGACATGCTTAAATCGATTTAGAATTTGGTGCCGATCAAGAATATACATACCTTGTTGGATCTCTGCAGCTTCCTTCTGGGCGTTGCAAGCGTTTTAATAAAATTAATATATCCCTCATCCTTCGTTGATGAATATAAATAATAATAAAGAATTCAGACGACAACAAAAAGGCAATGAGCGCTCAAAATAAACTTAAAATATATAAATAACTGGTACAGAGTCACACTGAGATAGACTGCGGGATTAATGTAGATAAACTAATCTTTTTATAATTCTTGACAAACTAATGATGATTTAGTGATATGTAGATATATTATATAAATAAGCAATAAATTGACTTCACTACAATCAAGGAGAGTAAAGGCAAGAAAAAATATTTTTAAACATATTAGATAAATGTAATGTTTACGTATAGAAAATAAAATTTAAAATCTTACACACTGGCAAGTTTGAGTTTTCAAATTACCTATAGCACCTCGTTTAATGCAATTCTTCGTTTGTCTTCATCATCAAATATGTCGAATATCCTAACCTCTAGACTATACGGTATGTACGATAAAAAAACTTCTGTTCATGAAATTTTCAAATGAGGAAGAGTTTAAAGTAAAGATCTGTATAGTCCAAATATGTCATAGTAAGTTTATATATCAAATCATTATTCTGTACAACTTTTCATCAGGAACTATTAAAAATTAGTCTTGTTGAACATGGTTTTTTTGTGTGAACGTTTGAATGAGGTGAGGGAAGGATCTGAAAAATGATCCTGTCCCGGCTTCCACATTCATTTAGTGTCTGATCACCCTTTATTGGCAGCAAAGAGTAAAAATAGGCATTTTGACTTTAATAACTTTCATCAAACCTTCTGGAAAATTGGGAAAATTAAATGCGCAGGTAAACGGATATTCAAGGAACGGGGAGACCTACGGTCGTTCCCTATCGCTTTCACTCCATTTCTTTTCCATCATTCGATAGGTATAGGTGCCATGCCCTAAGTAATTGGTCATGTAAAGTAGAAGAACATAAAAATTAGGGGTATAAATCGAAAATGAACCTAAACCGATTAGTGGTATAAACGGGTGGTTTAACTGAAGTTTTTGCGAGGAACAAAGTTATTTGCGATACACCCACCAAGAAAATGGTTCTAAGCTTGTCTGTCCCGCCTGTTCTTCATGTTTAATCTGCAGTCCGCAAATCTTTGAGACATTTTGATGATATTTGGTATATTGGTATATTGATGTGTTGGTACAAAGACGAACAGTATTAAAAATGGGGCGAATTTTTTCCATATAACGTTTTGTTTTAAAAAATCATGATGTGAATAGTTGTAGGGTGGCATGGGGGGTTTTACGGTGGGCCGCATCTTCCCATGGTGTTTTTACTTGTTTTGTTGTTTTAAGTGTAAAGAAATATTAAGTGGTTTGGGTTGAATCTCCTGCGGCACGGAATATTTTGTGCGATTTGTAATCGATCGGTAAGTATTACGCTTTTATCGATCGACCATACTTACTGGAGCTAAGGTCAGAATCCAATCGTAAGTCCAGTAAGGTCTACCGCTTTACGAATTGAATCCGGGTATGCCGACGATTCAGCGAAGTACTTGCCTATGGGGTTCTTGTTTTGATATACTCCGCTTCAGGTGCTAAAACCGAAGTTGAACAGTTTTCAAAATTGAGGTCATAACATAGGAAAAATGAAAGCTATCACTTTTTTAGTAACATATTTAATTAATTTTTGAACTTAATCTCATAGAAACAATAAGAATAAAATCGATGACAAGTGTAGTCCTTAAAAGAATCATTCTGATAGACGGCTGGGCACATATGGTCGAATCTATTCACTAATTCGCATATATATAAGAAATTCGTTCGAAGGTCTCCAATGTGCATATCAATGAGTTATATTGGAGGAAAGAACTAAGGTTAGAGTAAATTAAAATTTAGGTCAGCAAAGCTAAAAATAACAAACTAAAAGGAAGCATTGTTGCAGTCCAAATGTGTAGGTAATGAAATCATAAAAATTTGTTCCAATGAAACTAACAAATATTATTAAACGCGAGTACGGTTAAAGTGGATTTGAAATTATATCCCATATAAGAAGTTCTTTACGAATCTACTCAATCAAATGCAGTTAACAAGAGTAGTTAACAAAGTTAGAAAGTTAGTTACGCATAAGTAACAAAAGGCCCGTTCATTGCAGTATTGTAAAGGTATGAAAAACGAATTTCGAAGGCAATGTTGTTACGATAACGATTTGCTTACGATGAAAAAAGCATCCCAACAGGTAGTTCACGTTGTGAATATTATTATAGCTTGTTATAATAGTTATCTGTGGATATCCATTGTGGTACGGGGTATATTAAGGATATATACTATACTATAGAAGGTCTGGAGATACACCTACCTTCTACTGCACCGATCAAGAGAGTGATTCCAATTCTAACTGAGCCTGCCTGTCACTCTCTTTTTGTGTTCAATCACACCAACGTGTTTTGGCGCCAGGGCGAACGTAATTAGAAATGCTTTGAATCGGGCAACTTGTGCGACCACTACGCATATAACACCTTATTTTGAACAATTGCATTAAACCAAGTGGTGTAGGTTATTTACTGATTGGTAGTGGCCCACGATAAAGTTTTTACTCACTTTAGATTCAATGTCGCATTTAAAGTAAAGCCACGACCTAACATGTACCAGAGATTAGGTTATGAAATGACTGAGATAGTCAATTGCAGCAAATAATGCATTTCCACGCCATAGGCAGACATGTCAGATGTACTTATTGATAGTTCGGTGTACTTCCATCAGGAATAAATTGTAGCTTAGCGTAAGAAAGCCGACGACATGTTCTCAAAGAGTAAGAAAACGAGTAACAACATGTTATTAAATAGCCTAACTGTAGGCTATATGTATAACTATACATATAAAGATTTTTTAAAATAACGCGTTATATGGAAAGCGGTCGAAAAAGTGATTCAATTCGAAGTTTTTTCAATAGCGTGCTTCCTCGGGCCAAAATACGTAAGTGCACCATTAAAATATCTCAAAAATTGCGGCCTTTAGATCGAACACAAGAAAGCAAAGCGAGCAGACAAGCTTAGATCAATTCGGAAAATGGTTCTGAACCGGATAACAAAAGATGGATCTACCCCATGCTCTTGTGGGTATATATTTAATATATCCATGCACCACAAGTTGTGTAGGATATATGTATTACCTTAAGATAAATTTTATTTGATTTGTGCCGTATCCTCATGAAAATGTTAATTAATTAATAATTGTTGTAGTTGGCAGCTTAGGCATTTTTCTATCCTCCACCAAGGGCGGAGAGCATATTTATCAAAACAACATTCTCAAGAAGTCTTCACGGACCTGCTGTCCGTCCGTTGTATCGCCTTATAAATATAAAAATCGACGTCGACTTTATTTGACGAAAAAATTCGGAGCTTTTGTAAGCAGGCTGGATTTGTAAATAAGCCAAATTGGTGGGAAGATGCAGCTAAACTACGTGATCAACTGAGAACACCTATTTTTTCAAAACCAAAAATAAAAAATATGCAAAAATTTTCGTACATATTTTACAAATGATCCGAAAGTAGTTGCACAAAAATAGAAGTAATTCCTCTCTCTCTCCCAATATTGGGGAGTATAGATATTTAATTTTTTCTCTTTGGTTTTCTTTCAAATTTTTCTTCTTTAAGGTAAAAGTCATAGGTATAAAATATTCGACCACAGCCGAGGATACTTTTCTTATTGGTTTCTCTTTTGCGCTTATTTTAATTGCAATAGTATCCCCCACCCTAAGCAATTACTTAGCTGTTGAATAAAAATTTCAAGTTTAATTTTTTAGCAATACAGCTGGGTATATAGTTGGGCCTTGACCTGCATCGTCCACTCGTTCCAGAAATTTAGTTAAGTGTTGTTAAGACTAGCATGACGAACGAAATTTATGTATGGTGTATCGAAAAGACACCGGGCAGCTAATGGCACCACAATTTTTTTTAAGTCTTCTTGGATCCCCTTCAAGAACGTACGGAAGAATAACATGCAACTCGTATACATAAATTTTGTATTTTCGATAAATCGATTGAAAGTTTGCATGAAGTTTAAAAGATATTAGAAATGTTTATGGTGGCACGGCAATTTTCCATGATGCGTAGAGCACGATTTCAAGAGCCTACGATAGTTTTCGTTACATTTTCATTAAATCTAAAAACGAAATAATTGAACTACGAATTTTTCACTATGGTTGATATATATTATATATTTGAGGATACATTAACTTTATGCGGATGTATGTAACATATCCGAAAAAATTGAGATAAATTCGCCACCTTTTTAGGGGGTGAATAATTTAGAATCATTATGTGAATCAATGTAGGCATGTTTGTCTAATGCCTAGCCACCTGTTTTGGTGTTATACATATGGTTCACAATATCGATCAATTTTGGAACACTTACATTCTTTGGCCCCAGAATAAATACTACTAACAATGAATAGGATCGGGCGACCATGCATGCATTCCACATATACCATTCTATTCGGCAAACATCCTTGTATACTTTTCGGGAAAAAGCGGTTGGAGATAATACTACTGAGGTGCTCCGTGAATGCGCAATAAATGTATGGACATCTTGTCTCCCATCTTGGGAGACCGTTTTTGAAATTTCTTCCTTAATACCAAAAAAGTAAATCAAAGGAAAACAAACTTTTTTATGGCAATAAGATCGAATTTTTGGTGGGAGCCATCCGAAATAGTGACTTGACATATAAATATCTTTCACTTTTTCATATATCTAATGCTCGAATTCCTTCCCACACAGTGATTCCCACGGAAAGTAAAGCTTAATAGGACAACATGACCTGATACTTTTGTTACGAGAATTGATCTGATATTATTAGTATAAATACCTAAGCGGGCGAGTGGATAAGAATCGTGACTCCAGTAAGTGTTCGGGTGTTCGCGCGTGAGTGTGATAAAGTTTATTTGGTCATAGCGACTGTGTGCGCTAATTTAGCAAAGGAATAGTAGTTGCCGATTGGGCACGCGCCCACCGTTAAATATGCTACACGACTTCGGTAAATGCAATATAATGACTTCTCAAAATAAGTCGTTATATGGGAAATGCTCAAAATAAGAGGCATATAGGTTGAACGTAAGAATACAAGACAAACAAACAGAGCAGCTTAGATTGACCGGTGCAATAGAAGGTAGATTTATTACAAGTCCCCCTGGGTATGGTCTGCATCTGTACAAACTTAATATCCGCTTTTATCAAAGTTGGTCATAATAATGAATCTTTTATGGGCAAGCTTCTTAACCAACTTTTGAGCAGTCACTTCCTTCATGGCCTCGTGAAATATTCCCTCAATATTTTAGACCAACGTCTGCTTTAGAAAAATATTTTAAATTAGAATTAACAATTTATAGCATAATGAAAACCCGAAAAACGGAATAGGGATTAGCTCAGTCAACACATTTCTCTGGTTTATATAAATTACGATTCCCTTTATTCATATCTCTATCTTTCCTTCTGCCTCGATTCCTATCCCTA
>NW_024003999.1:0-15708 GCF_014805625.2 Glossina fuscipes | reverse complement strand
TATCTATCTTCCACTCTGCTCCCATCTTTATTCATATCTCTATCTTTACCTCTAGATTGATTTTTATTCCTGACAATCTTCCACTCTGCTTCCATCTTTATTCATATCTCTATCTTTCCTTCTGTCTCGATCTCTGTCCCTATCTATCTTTGGCTTTGAATTTGAAGACAGTTTCCTTCAAGTAGTTTTACTTTTTTTTTATAAAGTAATTTTCAGCGTCCTCTTACAGTTTATTTTAATACATTTTATGAGAGAACCCGCGTAATGCTTTTAAAGGCGGCAGCATAAGTTTTCAATTGCAAGTCATTCAAAACCGAAAACAACAGGAATTTTTTTTTTTTTTTGGTTTTTGTTATAAACACTAATTGTCTGAGTGAAGTGATTCATATCAAATTTATTCTTTTTATATCGAATGAGCGAAGAAACAAGAGAAAAATGAATGAAAATTAAATGTAAGCAAAAATTCCAGTTTGACGATGGCAGCACCGTAATAATAACTTCCCCCCGGGTTGACCGTCAACATGCAACTTGCAATACCAGACGCAATGATCTTGATTTAACTACTTTCCATACATAAGCAAATGCGCCTATTTGTAGATAGCTATATATATATATATATATATATGTACGTGTATTTATGTTCGAAGTTGTCCTCATTTCACAATTAACCCACATGCTAGGAAACTGAAAAAATTTTATACATGCCTTTGCGTTCGTATACCGTAAGCCCTCAGCCAAGAATATTTATATACGTATACATGTGTTTTACATATTAAGTTGGCGGGAAGGAATAACTTTCGTAAACTATTTTTAATTTACTCTTTGCTCTTTTTTTTTGGATTTTTTATCGCCTAACAGATTGTGCCCAAATCGATTTATATGAATTTCTAACGGAAGCTGAACTGCAGCATTACTATAATGCCGTCAAGTAAGTGTGTTGCGCTTAGTCAGCTGAAATATTTCATATTTTGTATCTTTTATTTATTTTGTTTTTTTGTTAACAGGAATGAACTTAAAATTACGAATGCTTCGCAATTTAAATATGCCACAGATGAGGACCTTAAAAGCATTAGTATGTCACGGCCAGAGATACGACGTTTGCGTAAATTCTATGAAAAACATTTCCCCCACGGTTATCTTAGCAAAATTAAGCGTTTATTACAAGCTCCCACAGCTATCGTGAAGCGTGATGAATCTTCGGGAAGCGGGGCAGGTGGTAGTACGGGCACCTTGGGCAATGCCTCTTCAACGCCTGGTAATTTGAATAGTTCTTCGGGAGCGATTAATAAAAACAATAGTTCTCCGAGTAAGGCGCCCAACAATAAACATATAATACCAGCTGATGCCATTAGTGTTAATAAGAAGGTAAAGGTTCCCTTCATTTCATTTCTACATTTCCTCAAATGCAGATCGTAGAACCCATAAAACATATATTACGCATATAAATAAACTCCTTGCGCAAAAATTAGTTGCTTTATAAAACATACCTGACGTATTCAAATTCCCCGAAATTTTAAGTAAAGATAACGTAGACCTTGATGGTTGAAGGATAGAAGTTTCGGCCGGCCTATATCGAAGCCTAAAGAGATGGATGACAATTTACAGACCTGCAGTTTTCTTTGTTTTTAACTGAATCACGCTGCGAAAAAAGGCGGCTGACTCTACAGAAATGATTAAATTGGCTTCAAATGAAAATTCAGTAAGCTACGAAACAGTTAGAAAGTGGCCTGCGAGATTTTGAGCAAAAATTTGCAGTCAAGAAAATGATGAAGACTTGCATACGTCCGTCTGTCTCCTGCAAAAATAACCAAGAAAATAATTTGCAACCTAGGCTGGGAAGCTTAAACGCATCCACTATATTCTCCAGGGCGGACCACTTTCGATTAGCACTGATTCAGGTCGAAATAGTCATATTTAGATTTGGGAAAATGAATCGATAGTTATTTTCGGCAAGTTTCTACCGCGACCGCATCCATAAGCTATTCGATAAAAAGCAAAAGACCACAAGTGATGACGGGGGTACATTTCGATTATTAAGCTTTCTAACAAGCGTATTTTAAGTACAATTGAATTTTATCAAAAACGAGCAGGAATTTATTTGTACACTTGTCGCATAAATATGTCGAGTCAATGTGTGTAAACGAGTAAAGGGTAATCGAGAGAGGTTTTCTTTATTGCGTTATCTGAAGACAACTTTACGATGATCGAGTAAAGAGTAATCGAGTGAGATATTCTTTATTCTTTTTATTAAGTTATCCGAAGATGAATTTTGATTTTAAGCCTTCGCCTAGAATGTCAGATTTTTCACACTTTTAAAGCTTAGATTTCGTTATTGTTTTTTATAATAATCAGGAGTCAGGAACAATCGCACTTGAATAGGCATCCAAATGACGGCTTTGTATCACGGATTAACTCTATCCGTCCACCTGTGCAAAGGTTCTTGGAAAGCGTTTTCTTACTCCATCGGCGTCGGGCATCGCGGGAGTAAACTGTCACGCTAGAAATCCACGTTAAACTTTTAGACACCTTTACCATCTATAGCATATTATGTAGTACTTGATGATATTTTGCTGTTAATTGATTGGGTTCTTATGTTTATTGTAGCTGGGTACCGGTGAGTTTGGGATTGTGCAGCAAGGTGTTTGGACCAACGGTACAGAGAGGGTAAGTTCTGAACACATGTACATCATTTGAGAAAAATTTAACAAAAATCTGTTTGCATTGTCAGATTCAAGTGGCTATTAAGTGTTTATGCCGTGAACGTATGCAATCAAATCCAATGGAATTTTTAAAGGAGGCTGCAATTATGCATTCCATCGAACATGAAAACATAGTACGCTTATATGGTGTTGTCCTGGCAACCGATTCGTTAATGTTAGTCACAGAGTTAGCTCATTTACGTTCGCTCTTCGAGTGCTTGAAAGATGCCGGCTTGAGAGTCAGTTTTCTTACCGTTCCCACTTTATGTGAGTTTGCTTTGCAAATCTGCAATGGTATGCGCTATTTGGAAAATAAACGCTTGATACATAGGTAAAATGAAATACAAAAAAAAAAAAAAAATTATTTATTATTAAATATAAATATTATTCTCTCTGTAGGGATTTGGCTGCTCGTAATATATTGGTATTTAGCAAGAATAAAGTGAAAATTTCCGATTTCGGTTTGTCGCGTGCATTGGGTGTAGGCAAAGATTATTATAAAACTAATTTTAATGTTAATCTTAAGCTTCCGATAGCCTGGTGTGCTCCCGAATGCATTAATTATTTACGTTTTACTAATGCCTCAGATGTTTGGGCGTATGGTGTTTGTTTATGGGAAATGTTCTCTTACGGTTTTCAACCGTGGGCGGCTTTAACGGGACTGCAAATTTTGGAAGCCATAGATGCACCAAACTATCAGGTAAATAATATTAAACAATTTTTTTTATGTTTTTAAGGTTAAGCGCGGTTTTTTTAATTGCTTTTCTATTTAAAGCGTCTTGAACAACCCGAATGCTGTCCCCGTGAATATTACAATTTAATGATGAAATGTTGGCAAGATGATCCTAGTAAGCGTCCAAAATTCAATGAAATCTATGAAATGCTGCCCGAAATGAAACCGGAACAGCTAAAGGCCGTTGATAACTGCTTGGAATCGAAAACTAAAGATCATTTGATTTATAGACAGAATGATATAATAACTGTATTAGATCGTAACACGGGTACGCCATTTTGGAAGGGGGTCTTAAATTCTGGCAAAACGGGTTTATTTAATCCATCGAATACAGTTGCTTATGTGGAGGGTTTGCCCACACTAAATAGGTATGAACGCAACATTTTTTTGTGTAAGCAATTTTTACGATTTTATTGCAAATTTGTAGAGAGTCCTTTAGTCGTAGCACCAGTGATCGTGCTAGCAGTAAAAGAAAATTGCGTACGGAAATGATTTCGAAACCACAAAATGATTTTAAACATACCGGCCACGTGGGTATTGACGGAGCTTCCTTTGGTGATATTGCATTTCTGGGATCGTCTCAAAACGTAAGTGCATATATGACAAATTCGAGACTTAATCAGATTGCAAAACCGGCACTAAGAACTAACTGAAGGTACTTTGTGGTTTTTGATCTTAGCCAACAATGTTCCAATTAGTAGAAAGGCGTGTGGTCGGAGATGTAGCATACAATCGTGACCTTCTCAGCTGTTCTATTTCGGAAAAAAAATATGTTTGATATCTGACCCGCGTCATCAAAGGACGTAGCAAAAAGTCTCACTAGAAAGTAATTCCGTGAACGGCTTTAAACGCAGTTCTAATTGGTCCTTACGGTTGCCTCGTGGCAGACAGCTTACCTTAAGGGTGACATTACCTTGCCTTCTACAAGAAGTTGCATATTCTGGAGAGGACGTGCCATTACCGTCAATTTTTTAAAACAGAAAAATTTCCGATTGGTTATAAATTGCCCTAAGTTGTCGTTGTTCTCTTAAGATCCGTATGCGATTTTGGCTGCTATATAATGACTCATCTACTTGAATATCGCATCAAGTTGGGACTTTTACATCTATTAGATATTATTGTTTCTAACTAAGTTTCTTAAACCGTCCATTAATTTCTGCTTCTTCTTTTTATTTATTTTATAGTATAATCACGTGCCCCGTCAAATTGTTACGCCGTACAAACCATCCGAGGATATTGAGCAAACACCGCTTTTACTGCCACCAACGCCCACTAGTCCAGATTCTTTACAGACTGCGTCTGGCTATTTTGCTGATGATAGCCAACACAGTACATCGACTATGAATCCTTCATTTATTCCATCAACTGAAAATACTCCAAAGAATTTTAATAACACTAATAGACAATCAAATACCTTCGAATTTCCTACTGATCACACGAATACAAACACGAATCCATTTTCTATGCATAAAGCAGGCGAAGATAATGCAAATATGACAATGGCTTTACAAAATAACAATTATGGCGTAGAAAATAAAGAACAATTATCTTGGCGCCAAACGCTAACCGCCGCTAACAGGCAAAGTGAAAGTTTCGACGAGCCTCATCAGTATCACGAGATATCAGATGATGATGAAATGACTCCCGATAAATTAGATTTCGGACCATCGTTATTAGATGAGATCAATTCTATGTTTGGTTCTATGACAGCAACGACCAGCACAACATTAACAACAACAATTACGCACAATAAAAATGCTGAAATTGATAATTCGAATACTAATACAAATACTCATAATAAACGTGGTGATTTTTCGGATCTAACCTCAAAACTTATACGAAAAAATAGTGCTGGTGCAACGAAGAAGTCTAAGAATTCTTGTGGCGTTGTAAAACCGATTTCGGTAAAAGATGAAAGAATTTTGAATCAAGCTATTGAGATTGCCAATGAAATTAGTGCCAGGTTGGCGATTTGTTTCAATATATATTAAATGTGCCTTTATATTTAATGTTACACTAATTTACAGATCTATGTGTAGCTTGGTTTCCGATCAACCGCCACCATCTACTCAAAGTCCTAAGCGTAAATTTAGTTTTCGTTTTCCTCATCTCAGCAATCATCCATCTAGTGTTGAAAAAACTCAAACAAATATTGGTTTAAACACGGCTGGCGTGGGCACAGCAAGTAGCACCAGTCACTTGCATACTTTATCACCAAATTCCAAAAAGAAGAACTTCACTGAGGAATTGAAAAGTATACCGGATTTGCAAGTAAGTTCACTAACACATGCATTCGATTTTTCCATTGACTTTATTAAGAGTAATTAAAATTTTTTCTTTTCTTGAATTTCTCTCTTTTTCTCTACTTGTGGTTTTGATGATTTTTATATAATTTTTCTTTATATATATATACTTTGATGAATCTTTTGTTAATTTAAGTGCTTTCGATCTATGTCAAGTGATTTGAATAATTTAACCACATCCACCTCTACTGTAGATATTCGTATACCATTGTTTGATAAGAAGAGTTCAGATTTTTGTTTTGAAAAATCTCGAGAAATATTAAGTCGCCCTTTAACGTTTGGCAGTCAAATTTTGGCTTCCGATAATACTAACAGTATACCTCCATCATTGGAGGAGTATAAAGATTCTTTTGCCTCAGTTGATCGTGGGGAGGATTCTCGCAAAAAAACCTTAAATGAAAATCTATTTGACATTGAGAATACATTAAAAGCCTTGAATTTGGATTTTATGCATACGTACACGGATCTGGATAAAACTGATTCTGACGAAACAATATTGAACGATCAATTTTCAAGCATAGTTTCTTCTATAGACGATGAGATTAGCAGTGCCGCAGGTAGTCTGAAATCTACAGGAGTATTCAATTATAATAATGGGAAAAATACTACGACGACCACTTTTGATTTTAATGCAGCCACTACACATTTGGACAAACATTTGCAATATATGAAAAATGCTCAGGCTAATAATCAAACTACTACTGGTACTGGTACTGTCACTGACAAATGTTGTAGTACACCGGATACAGGTTTCGCTTCGCGCGATACAATTTCTCTATCACGCCGTAGTAGTCAAAAATCGAGCTACAGTCCACAGGATAGCTACTTCAGTCCTTCGGCATGCAATGGAATTGCCGGTTTCCCTTTGCCTTATAAGAATGGTGCGCAAAGATATAATAATGAAAATGTGACTTCCCCTTTTCGTGGCTCGCAAATTACTCCTCATGAAAGCAGCACAATTTCTGTTTATTCACCTAAACAACTCACGCTTGAGGAGGACGATTCGTGCAATCGTGGGCATAGTAAGTTACGTTTGCGTTCCATGTCCTTTACTGATAATCTTAATCCCGTCTCGGAATCTTATAAATATGATAAGAGACGTGATCAATGTACCAAACATTCTCAGAGTTCCGACGACGCCACCAGCCATCGACGTCGTCAAATATATAAACCGCGATCAATTAAAGCTCGTACATTAAGGCGTTTAAGTTATAATCCTATAACGGCTGCCGCTACTAGTTCCTCATCGAGCAGTGAGGAGGAAAGTGTTCACAGCATTGACTGCAGTATAGCTCGTTCCGAATGCGATATACGTTCACGTGCTTTGATTTCCCTAAGTAAACGGCGACGTCAAGGTATGACACGTAAATTATTTGATGGGCCCCATCATGATGATCATGAACAGATTATTGGAGCACCAAATAAATTGTACGGGTCTAATGTTAGTATTAAATCAGCTCCTCATTATAACTATGGCTTGGCTAACACGCGTAGTGGTTTTAATTCTGCGACTTCGCGTTTTATGTATAAACAGCAAACTTATGATGAAAGTCTGCCCTATGATGAACGTATCTATGATTTCGGGGGCAGTGGGGCAGTGGCGGTGGCTAAGGGACCAAATCAAAATATCAACAATTCTAAAAGTAACGCTACCGCTTTATTCACAACTTCTAAAGTCTTACGATCAAGCGGAAATTCGGGATCTGGTTCTGGATCTTCTTCGGCCACTTCTTCGGCTGTCGCAACCTATAGTGGTCTGAATAATTCAGCATTTCCCGAATTTGATGTTAGCCGCTTAACTGGTCTCAGTCCTACTTCAAATTTAGCGAATGCTCTGCCCGAAACAAATCGCACACCACCTTCATCACTATCTCTAACGCAAATTAACAGCACTATGGCCGGGTGCAATACCGAATTTCAATGGCCCGAGAAAATTCATGCATCGACAGTGAAACAAAACGATTTACTGTGGCGTCAACAGCAACAATTAGATTATAATGCTTATAACGATTATCGTTCACATCCATCATCTACGCTTAGCTCTTCAACTTCGGATAGTGAACAATTCGAATATCGTTCTGAATATATGCCGCCACGTATACCACCCAGTCCGGCTCCATAAATTGAGGCATTAAATAAATAATCAATCGAATTACAAAACACAGGGTTTCCGTATTAGTGAGGCTGACTAATTATTACTTAAAAGCAATATTTGACGATAGCAAGGTTGATGATGATATTGAAAAATACGTTAAATTGACAATAGTTGTGCTCTTTCACTCGTGGAATAATGTCCTAACCAAACAAGGAGTGCCTTACAATATTCTCCCAATCATTTACTGAAAACAAAAAAAAAAAAACAAAAAAAAAAAGTTTCCCCCCGATCATATGCACATCCCGCCCTCATACTTGCATTTTTGCACATAAAAGCGCACTCACTTAAAAGTAACAACAGCACACGTTTATCGTAAAAGTGAAAGGAATATACAGACAATTGATTGATTGTATTTAGAATAATGCAAATGGAATTTGAGACTTGCTAACCTAGCTGACGGCGAATGTACGAGAAATGGACTTGTTTTTTTTTTTTTTTTTTTTTTTTTTTTTTTTTTTTTTTTACTCAAGCGGAGAGAAAAATAATAAGGTCGAAACATATTGGAGATATTGATTTGATCTTTTAAAATCTTCTCCTTCCTCTATAAAGACGTCTCTTTTCACGCCCGTCAAAGGATGGGGAATATATTCATTTTGTCCAAACGTTTGCAATATACAGAAGGAAACTTCCCATTCAATATATATAATCTTGATCAGCATGAAATTCTAAATCGATTTAAACATGTCCCTCTGTCCGTCTGTCTGTCTGTCGTTCTCCTGTTGACAAAAAAACAAAACTACCGGCTTGCAATTCAAACTTCCTGCAACGTTCAAACTTCCTACACGCAATTTTGTATGGGAGACTCGCCAAATCTGTCAAAGGATACACGTAAACTGAGAAAAACTCTGTTTTCCAAAGGGGAATAAAAAATTGATTTTTTGCTCATTGGTCACAACCTGCGGCAGATAAATCTATAAAAGTTTGATCTGATAATCTACAGGGGATGCAAAATACGAAAATGGAAATAAGTGATCAGGCCTATTCAATATTATGGCTTTTTTTCTTTGTTTTTTTTTTTAGGGTAATGCTGACGGATATAAAAGATTCGCTTACAACGGAGCACAATTTTTTTAATTTTTTTTTATTTTTTTTTTTTTTGGTTAATCAAAAAACTCCGGTCACAATCCGCTGTGGTTTGCAATAATTCCTTGCGATGGTGGAAAGGAAAAATGTAGACTTTGCTTAATCTTTTGCTGAACCATTTGATGGCATTTACTTATTCCATACTTGGATACTTTTTGCATATAAAAGTTTTTATGCCTTACCGTTTGCGATACAAAGGTATTTTGCGCGAATGTATGCAACACCCAGAAGAATTTGAGATAGACCCGTCTTTTCTTGTAAGCTTGTCTGTCTATCTGACTGGCCATCTTGTTTTTTGTGTTTAACCTACAGCTCTTTCGAGGTATTTTGATGAGATTTAATACACTGACGTGTTTTGCCCTAATGGCAAATGATATTAAAAATGGTTCGGACGGGATTACTTTTTCGACCATTTCTCATATGATATATTACTATTATATAAGGACCTTATCTATAAATACAATAACACGTTTCATAGAACGATAAAAATGACGCCAAATCAAGTGAGTTCTTCAAATGAGAAATCTCTGCTGGATACGGTATACAGCACGCTGTATAACACGCTGTAACTCACAACTGAATGCACCAAACAAAAAACAGCAAAAGAATTTTTTTTACTGCGAAATGTACAGTATGTAAATGTACAGTATCGGAAATTGTTTGATCGATACTTTACGAGAAATCTATCAGTGCAGCCATCTACCGAAAAAATAATGGATTTCTTTTTCCCCAAACTAATGTTATTGTGAAAAGTTGTTCTAGAAAGTACTATAGGGTAGAATAGATTAGGTTTGGTTTCACTATAATTTTTATCGCAAGCTTATTACAGCTACAAATATTTCAAGTAGTTCCTGCTTATTTTTTATACAACAATTCTTAATAATAATAATTATTAAACATTTTTTCTTATAAGAAATTCTGTATGTGTTTTGAGCCTATTAATTTTCTCTTATCAAAATGTAATCTTCCGATGACTTGACGTATACCTCAAAACAAATAAGAAATTAAACAAAAAAAAAAAATAAAAAAAAAAAAATAAAAATTGAAAAAAGTTAATTTTCTTAAAAAGGTTTAAAAAGGAAAAAACAAAAAAAAAAAAAGAAAGAAATAATAATCAAATTATTAATAAAATAACCAAAGAGTTAAATGTTAAACGATATTCTAAAAGTGAAAAACTGAATAAAAGGTAATTTGCAAAGCTACGAATTTCTAAAACGTTAAAAAGGTATCCATCTCCTAAAGTATTCCTTAAAAATAATATAATTAAATAAACTAAATACTTACAATTCTCATGTTACAGTTGTGTGTGTGTCTGTGTGTGTGTTAATTAATTAATTAATTAATATTTGCATTTTATTCCAGAAAAAAAACTTAAAACAAAAAATTCCAAATTTAATGTTAAGATGTTTTCATAGAATATTTCTATATTGAAATACGTGCATACACATATATATTAAAGATCAAATATATATATATTTAAAAATTAAAAATATAAAACTATTAACTATTAAAAAAAAGAAAAAAAATTTTTTTATAAACTACAGATAACTAATTCTTTTTCTTCCTTTCTTGAACTCGTATAAGATACTGTAATATTTTCCAATGCTATAGGGTTGTTCACGGGAAAGTGTAGAGCAAAAAAAAAAAAAAGAAAAAAAAAAATCTACGCGGTTGTATTTTATTCTAATCTAATAATGAGAAATTCGTTTAAAATTGAATGCAAATCAGATTTCTACACTTTTCAATGAACACTTTACGTATATGTAATATGAAGGCACTTGATTTTAACAGAATTTTATCTTTTTTTTTTTTTTCTTAACACCATAAGAAAATTTATATGTATACCAATATATATATATAATATATATATATATATTTATTATTTTTATTTCAATTTTTTTACTTTTGTTTCTTTGTCGTTTTTTTTTTTTGTTTTTTGTTTTCTTCTTCTTATATTTATTTGTTATTTGATTTAGGAAATTATCGGTGAAGAAGGTCGTGAAGCGTATAAAAGCTTAATAGAACGCAAACCTTTATTAAATGCTACGACCGCTGCTTGCTTATTGGGACAATTAGATCCACATATCGATCGTCTTAATATGACTAAAACCTTGCCTAGACGTTCTATGCAACGCGATGAATTTTGTTTAAGTCACGGCGTTAACAATTTCACGACTTCGCCTAGATTTAACGGTGATATTGATAGAGATTTGATGATACCACCGTTACAAAATGCTCCACGTCCTACTACGTTGCCAACAAGGGGAGCGGCTAATCGAGCTCGAAAAGTGGAATTAGGTTTATTACCTTCAAGTCCGCAACGTGATAGCGTCGACAGTAGTCACAGTTTTACGGCTGCGAAAACATCTGATAATATTTCACCTTGTGAGAGTCCCAGCTATGTAACAAATACTGCCAGTTTCAAATTGCCCGATTCAATGCCAGCAGACTTGAATCCTCTGCCTGTACCGCCGAAGGAGGGTAAAAAACATATACAAACAAATCCTAAAAGGCATGTACGTAAATATCCCTTAATACTGCCCGCTAATGGTGTACAACGTACTCTCAATAAAGTGATTGGAACTGAGAATACAAATCTATGTAATATGGCTGTAACGGTGAATATGACGCCCAATCTTTGTATAAAAAAAACTTCGCAAATTGCCAGTCCCACATCACCGTCAGCGCCAGCAGCAGCAGCAGCAGCAGCAGCGGATTATGAGAATTTTAAAAATAATGAACGAAATTATCAAAATGTCGATCATTCGACTACGGATGATAGCGCCTCTCTACAATTTGAATCCATATTGGAAGCGGACTTTAATAAGGATCAAGTCTTGCATACACCAGATGTTACAGATGGTTTTTACAATTTCTCTATACAAAAGGAACACTATCATAAAAGCAAAGAAGTAGAATACGATCCGAAAAAACTTACCGGTTTGTATGTTAATGAGGATGAATTAAGAAATTTGGATATTGATGGGAATTTGGAAAAATTGAAGGTGAACGCTACTGAACATATTAGGAAAATCGGAATTCAAAATGGTATGAAAATGAAAACACCACCAAAACAGGAGGAACAAATAGTCGAGAAATTAGATGAGATTAAGACTCAAACAACCACCACTCTTAAAATGCCGTCACCTTCGTCATTGAAGGTGACAGAAAATTCTGAGGAAAATCTTGACGATGAATTTAAGAGTCGAATTTCACCGCCTGTTGGTAATGCGAATCCGAAACGACTGTTTTATGTTAAAACTGCTAAAAATGAGTTGGCCGGACATGCTTTATTTCAAAAAGTACGCGAATCGGCCGATAAGGCCTCGGCAGTGCAAACATCGGATAACGAGGCACAGCGTCATTCTACGCAAGTGTTGAAAACTGATATAACCGAGGGGGAATTTTTTACGGCCGCTGTTAATCGTTTAGGTGCCTCCAATTCGGTTAGCTGTGAAGATTTGCTTGAATTCGCGGACAAAAAACCAAAAGGACGTGAACGTGGTATTGATTCTGACGAGGTACGCATTATGGTGAAAGTTTTAGGAAAAGATGTAAGTTTATCTTGCAAAAGTATTTGTTTATCAATTAAGTTGTTCTTTGCTTCCCCATAGGCTACACCGGAACGTTGCTTGGCCTCGCTGGAATTCATCAATTGGGACGTACATAAGGCCATTAAGATTTTAAAGTTACAAAATATTTTAAATACATTAAATTTAACATTGGCAGAGACTGTTGATCACTTGCAAAGTTGTGACTGGGATTTACATACAACCGCTAGACGTCTCAAAATCATGAAAGCTTGAATTTTCTCCATAAAAGCAAATCGCTTACGTTACAATAACGACTGCAACAACAAAAAAGGAGTTTTGCGTTTATAAAGCCATTTAGAATTTTGTGAGTTTTTAGTTTGTTTATCATTAATTTAATATTTTCATCGATATAGTTATTCTTTATGTGTTCTCTACTATCTATTCAAATCGGTGACCGCGGATGTTAAGAAAGCGTTCAGAAATCCCTTCTTGTCGTTGTCGTCCATCAGTGAAAGTATGGGACGGAAGAACTCCATGACATATAAATAACATTTGCCCTTGACGTTTGCCCTTCCAATCCGATATCTACAGTACGTAGGAAAGGTAGAGTAGATCTGCTCTCTAATTCCTGTTTAAAAAATAAAAGTAAAGCTGGAATAAAACCTGCAATCCAAATTTAAAAAAAAAAAATCAAAAAAATAATTTTAATACCTTTCAAAAGCTAGATTTCGATTCTTTGAATTAATTAACTCTCTTGGTGATAGCTTTTCCAATGTCGTCTTTAATCAGCAGCACCCAGATGATTATTATGTGGCATAAATTTTCAATTTTGTTCAATGCATAACACATTTAAACATGCCATAGTAAATTGTCCAAAAATGTCTGTCCCAGATATGTGACGCCGGGATACTTCAAGGTAATACCCCTTAAATGCAATCGCTTGTGGCAGGGCTGCACTGTTTGATATGATCTTGGACTTTTCCAATGATGTGGTCTTTATCTCTTTAATAGTGACAAAATTCCGCCCTTTCATAAGTCTTTTCAAATTTTTGAGACAGGAAAAATTCGCAAGGGCCCAGTCCGGTGAATACAGTGGCTGTAACCTGATTATGATGTCGTGTTTGGCCGAAAGGTTACGAACAAGCAATAACATGCGAGCTGGCGCATTATCGCGGTGCAATATCTATTATACGGGTTGTTTCACATTTCCGGGTGATTTTTTCGTATTTCTTCCTTACTCTCCTGAGGGTCTTCTGGCAAGAACTACCGATGCACTATGCCATTTTAATCGAAGAAAACAGTGAGCACAACCTTCATATTTGACTGAACTTGGAGGGCTTTTTTTCCATCTTAGCGTTTCTGGCCGTTTCCATTGGGATAATTTGGCATTTCTTTCGACGTCATTACCCTACACCCATGTTTCGTCGCGCTTTCGAGCAAATTTGGATCGTCGTTAACGTCACATAATGTCGACATATTGACGCTAAAGAATCCTTTATTCAAAAAATTTAGAAAAGAGCGAAAGAGGGTGAGAGGGAACTAAATGGATTTAATTTGATTTCAAAACTGCTTGAAAAACAAGAAAAGCAGGAAAAAGTTTAGATAATGATTTCTGCTACTTGCACTACTTCTTCTTCTACTACTTTTTCCTTAAATCCTTTCATTACATTGGAGAGCGTTAATAAATGATCCCAAACCGTTTAAACTTTCTCTTATTTTTTCTTTTTTAAACATCTCTCTCTACACTCGATTGTATCATGCAAACTTGTTTCATTACGTAATCGCTGAGTAAAATGTATGCCACTTTATTGCGTTTAATAGATGTTCAGGGTGAGGTCCCTCAACCACAAAGTTGAAATCATAGACGTTATTTTACTGAGTATGCTTTGTATTGTGCTTTGATGCATAGATATGTGTGGTAAGGAGGATCCACGCTTCCAAACTTGAAATCGAAAAGCTGGGATTTTTCGCAACTCATTCGTACATTAGAATGATTTAAGGAAGACATTATAATCACTAAGTTGAGGCAAAGTCAAAATCATTTTCTGAATTAATCCCTGTGACTGTGTAATCTTAAAAGCTCTCCTTTTTCCATTTGTCATGTTGCCGTTTTCTGGAAGTACTTCTTTAGAACGAAGAGCACGTCTTAAGTTGAAACAAAAGAAAATTTTATTTTTATTTGAAATTTCACTTACGGCATTTTGATAGTAAATCCATATTTTAGCTAATCAGTTGATTGAATATAAATGGGGTGAAGTATACATAAGTTGGGGCGCTGTAGTTTTTTTTTTATACCTACCACTATAAGATAGGGTTTTTTTTCTCATAATGTATGTAACACCCCAAGGGAAACTTCAGAGATCCTATTAAGTATATATGTTCCTGATCAGCGTGAAAACTCGAGTTGATTTAGCGATGTTTGTCCGTCTGTATGGTGTGTGCTGGGGGCACTCTATAAAGATGTCGCCTTTAAATTTAGCAAAAACATTGGAAATTGGTCAGAGCAGAAGCGCGCAATGGGGCGCATACTGAGCGCAACTCAGAACGAAATATTTTGGATTTTTGCTCTTTGCTCGGAAATTATAAAAGAAGGCCGAAACTTTCTACATTTGCTTTTTTCTCTAGTCCAAAAATTGAACCAATCGGCCGCGTTCACAAAAATTACGACTAATTAAATGAAATTCTTTTTACATTTTTTTGGAGGTTTAATGCTTATTTATCGTAAGGCAAAAAAGACTTAAAACTTTCAAAACTTTTTGTACACTCCACAAATGAACATATATTATTTGCCTAAAAATAGGTTGGTTCTAAAATAAATATGGTAGGCACCGCGATTAATTTTTCCTTAATAATATCAGCGAAGTGGGTATCAAATAAATGAACTTAGAGTGTAGAATGCGAAAAGCATAGTGGCGGGTATACGAGATTTGGCCCCCAGCGAATATAACTTTCTTACTTGTTTTTTTTTTTTGTTTTGTTTATGGGAATTTGTGGCTTTAATTGGAATAAAAGCTAAAAAGTACTGATTGGTGCCAGCTATCAAATCACTGGCCATCTATAGCTTTATTTTCTCTTGTTTTATATTTATATATAAATTTATCTGATTTTTGTATTTATTTCGTGATCATGTCTTAAAATTCATTTATATTATGGCATTTTTTTTTTTTTTTCTAACTTTTAGAATCTCATTTTTCCACTTGTA
>NW_024003998.1:0-9083 GCF_014805625.2 Glossina fuscipes | reverse complement strand
TTAATGGAATCTTATCTGTCCGTGTGCGAGTTTTTTTTTTTTTTTTTGTGCTCAATTTACAGACTGCAATGTTTGACATACCTTGATGGAATGCGGCACAATGGTGTGTTTTGGTTCAAAGACGAATTCTAGTAAAAATGGTTTGCATCGGATGATTTTATCAAAAAATCATTATATTAATAAATGTAGGGTAGATAACAGCGAGCCGTCGTACACTGTTGTGCTTCCGCTTGTTTTGAGTAAATTTTTATACTTTGCACAACTTGTGGCAGAGGAGTGCACCTACTTGGTGCGAGTGTTTGCAAAATCCAAAAAAGGACTTGCCATAAAGCCATCTTTTTTTGTACCAACTGATTCAGAATAGATTTGAGCGTGTCTATCCGTCTCGTTTTCAACTTACGAACGCTATTGAAAATTGTTTGAGTCGGATCATTGTTTCGACCACTTCCCTTTTATGAAAAGTCGCTATATGAATCACTATTTTGAAAAGTCGTTATATGGATAACTGTAGGACGGTGTAATAATGTTTTGTACTTGTTTTGTAATCTAAAGCTTTTCAAAAATAATGTATTTTTCTTTTTTCGATTACAGCTGATGAACCACAAGCACGAGGAAAGAAAAGAAAACATGACGGCTAAACCAATTACACTTAACCGTTTTTTTTTTAATGTTTTCTATATTAATTTTTCTTTATAATTTCCTTTCTTTTCCTAATTTTTATCACCTGCATCGTTTTTATATTAATGGAACAATTTACTTTAAAGAAAAAAGAAAACAAACAAAAAAAACAAAAAACATTACAGCAGAAGAACATAAACAAAAAAAAAAAAATCAAAGTAATGTTTAAGTGAAAAAGAACGGATAGACAAAACATATACACAAATATTCATCACACAGAGATGGAAACCCATAATCATAACAAAAATAATGACAAAGGATTTCACTTACACTAATACAAAAACAACAATGATTTCATTCAAAAAAAAAAAAAGAAAAAAAGAAGCAAAATAGCAAAAAATTTGTTTAATGGTTTTACATACGTAGAGGATAAAAATAAATAACTATAAAGATCATAACAAGAATTCCAACAACAACAATTGCAACAGTAATAGAAAAAACAACAACAACCATAACAACAACAATAAGAAAATTTAAGTAACGTTTACACGACGATAAGAGAGCGATTGGCGGTCGTATGTTAAACTTTGTTTATTGATGAAAGCATAAATCTACCTTCCATTTACAGTTCCAAATGTCTTTTTAAATAAATATGTATTTATATATCATTTAGATTTTTTCGTCGTCCCCTCTGAACAAAAAATAAATTACTTAGAAGAAGAAGAATTTTGTGTTTTCAAAAAAAAAAAAAAAAAAGAAAAAAAAATATAAATAAATAAACAAAAGTAAAAATGAAATTTTTTTAATATTTTAGGTACACTATTGAAAACCAAACACAATTTATACGAGATTTTCAAAAATTTTAAAAACATTTAAAATAGAAACAAAAGAGGAAAATTAAAACTTACTGAAAGTAATGTAATTAAAAAACAAAAAGGAGGAGAGCAAAAAAACCAAAAACATAATGGCAGACAGTAAAGGAAAGGAAATTAATTTAGGAAAAAAGTTGGTTTTATTTTTTTTTTCTAATACAGACAAAGTCCATACTCTTTATATGTGTTAATAACAAAAAAAAAATTCCTTAATTTTTTTTTCTTTTTAATTATTAAAATTATAATATCCTTTCATCACTTTACTACATTCCTATTCAATGTTTTTAATGATTTTCTTTAATTGGTTTTATTTGTTTATTGTTTCTGTACATCCATAACACAAAAACTTTAATACTTACCCCTCATAAACTCTTATTCTGCTTTACGTTAACTTTGGAACAATAAAGCAAAGCGTAAATTTGGTAAAAAAATTTAATTAAAATTAAACCACAATGAGAAGCAAAAAAGAAAAAAAAAACATTGCTGAACAAGATTAATTTCATGATATATATATATAGATATATATATATATATTATATATATATACATATGTATTTACAACAACAACAATGTTTCTTTGTTTAGACTTTAAACTTAAGTTGTATGTATTGATTTTAGATTAATATATATTGCAAATGAAACAACAACAACAACACAGAAAAAAATATATATATATTATAAAAATTAAAATATAATTTTCTCTGTCGCGTAAATAAAAACAGAATTGCATTAGGGATGTAAGGATGATAAGGGGTTTGCTCAATGCGATTGTTGACAGACGGAAGGAAGCTCAGACCTCTGAGAATACTTCGTTCTGCATGGTATTTCAAAAGCATATGATTATTTCCGTCTCTCTTTGTGGCAGATAAGCCTAGCCTTACATCCTTCGTAACAAGTTTAGAGAATGTCCTTCATTCGATCGTAATAAGCAATAACTTGCAGACAGATTGGCAGACGGAATTATGCTCAGTCCTCAGATAATACATCGCTCTGCATGATATTCCAAAAGAATTTGATCATTCCCGTCTCTCTGTGGGATAGATAAGCGTGCTGCTAAATCGTTAGTAACAAGTTTAGAGAATGACCTCGAATGGCTCGACCGCAATAATCAACAGCTTACAACTTGCAACCTATGGGCTGATGCTGATCTAATAACATTTACATGAATCTTCTAAAATTCTTTTACTAAAGTGGACGGCCGGAGATTGCCAACAATATGCTGTTATTAAGGAAATAAAAAAACTATGTAAGGAACGAGAAGTCGCGGTAGTGCGCCTTATTTGCGTAACTCCCGGACAAGCTGAGTAACCTTATTAAAGGACCCGATTGGCGAGCGAAACTCTTTTTATCTGTTTTACGCATAACCATAACCTAACGAAGCATAAGGAATTTTTGGACGACAAACTCGTTGCTAATGAGCACTTGCGTCCTTCGCCTTTGTGCGGTTCGGTGTCGCTAGTCTTCGTCCAACACCTGCGGATGATACACTAATCATTATGTTATTTGATCGATGAAACTTCTTTGCGCGCTAAATAGTTCGCATGGAGCTCTTGATTATAGAATATCAAGTTGTTACGACAACTTGGAAGTTGTTTGGAAAACAATTGACTTTGTTTTTAATTTTTTCGGAATCAGATCGCAAAACTTTTCTGATGGGATTACCAATTATGATGAGCAAACTTGATATCAAGAAACATAAATCGGCGCCAAGCTAGTGATCCCAACTTTAAAGACGACTTGCGTATGCCGTCGCGATTGCAGAAGGTTAACTATTGCAAATCTACTCAGAGACAAACACCTCTCCCATTTTCTAATTATATCTGTGGCTAATAAGGAATTCCATATGCGTCTAACTTTTCATCTTAATTTTTTAAATCGCGAGAATTTTCCTAGAAACCGAATGAGTTACGAAGAAGGGAAGAGGTAGATAAGACGATTTATATTTTTCCGTTGGAATAAATATATTTTTAATGAAAGCGTGTGATATTAGATCGAAAATGGGTTCAAATCGCACTATCATTATCTAGAGTTTTTTGCCAATTATCGGGTAAATTGTCGATGCCATTGCCAGTTTGAATCCCAAATAACCTTCGCCCCTTTTTGGCACATCTTCAACTTCTGCGTTTCGCCGATCTGCTAAGTATGAACGCATCGATCTGAATCAGCAGTAATCGGAAGGGTCTCGAGAATATAGCAAGTGCGATAAAACTCTGCAGCCTAAATTGAAAATTATTTCTTGGATTGTTTTTGGCGGAGCGAAATTTCATCGTTTTCACGACCACAATTTTTGCTGACCACTTTCGCAGCAGTGCCGTAAATGACAACCATCTCTTTATACTGATACTTGATATATACGGAACGACAAGTTATAAACAACATAAACATCTAAATCGTTGAGACATCAACAGCTAAGTTTTCTATATTGGAAATTTCGAGAGAATTGAACGCGTCAGGTAAGTCTGATGAAGAAATCAATCTCAGCGAAATAGTTCTCAACTCGTGTTCCCATCGACTTTAATGTTTCACATAAAGGGGTGTTCCATGAGTTTCTCCCCTTGCCACTCATCGTATGACCACGAACCGGGTTAATTTAAAAGCATATAGGCATTATGGCATCGATTTCAGTCGTCTCACAGTCTCACAGTGAAAAAGTCTTTTCTAAAATCTTTTTTTTGTGCCGTATGGATACGCCCACAATAAGGGATAGCCAAAAGAAGTATATTCGGCACGTTATGCTTCATTGCTTTAAGAAAGGTAGTAGTGCAAAGGGCACTGCCGACGAGATTTGTATCGTTTATGACAGCGGGTATTAAAACTATCCGCAGTTAATTTAAGAAATAAAAAGTTGGAAATTTTGAGTTAAATGACCAAGAAAAGACGGATACGAACCTCATCAAGAGATAGAGTTCGCGGGGTAGTGGATGCCACTAGCATTCCCTCGACAACAGTACATGATCATTTAATCAAGGTGAGGTATGGCGTCTATTGATTTCGCATCACAAAAAGGAAAAAACTTATGGGACAATCTAATGTTACACATTATCTAAGATGAGCTAACTTGAAACGGGTGATTACATCGACCTCGCCAGAAGGAATCAAATTTTGATTTCGTGGAATTGTTCGCTAATAAGTTGCAAAATTTCAATTCTTCTGTATTGAAGCAAAAATTTTCTGTGGGGATTTTCTTTCGTATTGTTCTTGGATGTTAACAGCGTACACTCGATTTCACTATATTCGATTCCAAATAAGTTCGATAACTAACGATGAACAGTGTTCCAAGTGATTGCGACACCTATCTTCAGGGCGTATTTACTCCCACAAACATTCCTGAGTAGCAGGAATGAGTAGCTAATACCATTGGTTTGGCCTATGCAGCCTTAGATAAGTTCTTTTCTTAGTAGTTGATCTTACGATAGATTAATATGCGATTGAGCCTGTCTTCAGATAATGTTTTGGCATAATAAAAAGTAGGCCTACCTTAAGTTCCTCTAAGTTTTGCCTACATCCCCGCAAGCTTAATATATCCTCTGCCACAAGTGAAGTAGAATGGAATATATAGGTTAAAGGACAATCATACGGGCAGCGTCCCCAGCTCAAAATGATTAAATTTTGCAAATACTTCACCTTTCTACAGTGGTTCAAATATGTTGTCCATTGACTTATCCTAAAGATTCGTATGACCGTTATTTTCTTCCTGCCCCATGACTAGCTTCTTGATAGCGTTGAATATAACATTGTATGCAAAATTTGCTATGAATCATTGTGGGGAGTGTTAAAAATCTTACTCGGACATTCAGTATAACTAATACATTGTATTGAATAAAAACAAGCAGAATCACTATAATGAGGCAAGTCCCACCATCAAATAACCTAAACCATTTCGCTTATTACGGTTATTCGTGTAACGACTTTTCAAAATAAGGTGCTGTATAGGAAGCAGTCGAAAAATTGATCCGATCACAATCGTTTTCAACGATGAACGCGTTATTGCGCCAAAACTTGTTTATTACATTTGATCAAATGTGGTCAAAATATCTCCAAAATTGCGACTTGTAGGTTGGCAAGCAAGAGAACGAAAAAATGACGGACAGACAAGTTTAAAATCGCTTTCCTAATCGATCGATACAATGAGAGTTAGATTTATCTCAAATGGTTCTATGCGTTGCTTACATCCGCGCAAAACGTTATAAGCAACGTGTACCACAGATGCTGTAGTTTATAACAAATAGGTCGGGCAAGACCGATCTACACCTTTGCCTAATACAATTATTCATTTTCGCGAATATACTTCAAACCTTACGCATTGTTTTCATGTAAAGGCACGATTCGACAGGCATAAGACGAATCCAGCTTTGGTATACAGTTTGGTGCGAAATACATATAAAACGATATTCACGTAATTTGTCTGGTAACACCATTTCTTAGAACTAAGATGTGATTGAAAGTGTTACCATACTTATTGATTAAGAATTGTATCATTCGAAGCGTTACAATTTAGTGAAAACAACTCTGTTCTCTCTCTATTCTCAAAATGTGTTTTTTTTTTTTAAACCATGGAATGTAAAAAACAGCTAACGGTTTTTAGCAAGAAATCAAAACCATTTTGCAAGTGTACAAAGTAGGTTGGGAAAGTTAAAAATTGCCAAATAAAACCGAATATATTATAAAGGAAAAATGAAAATACCAAACAAAATTTCGTATTGAGTTAAAAATTACTATTGTGTTAAATAAATTTAAGATATTATAGAGAAACTTTAAGAAAGTGTATAAAAGACGACCTAAAATAAATGTAAATAAATTGTAAGAATTTCAACGTAAGTACATTATATTTACATACTTTTTTTATATGCATACATACATATTTTATATATTGACAAATAGATAGAACTGAGATTTGTTTATAGTTTCTCTGGACATCTCGTTGGTGTCTCCGTAAAAAACTTCTTTCGGTCTTTTCTTTTTCATATAAAACAAGAAAATTATCCTTGCGGGCAATGAGCGCATTTCGTCTGCACATTTGATTTCGAATATGTCAAAAATAGTGACAACTTACCTGTGTGATATTACTCTTACAATAAAGTAAATTAATTATTTAAACAAAGAGAAGGAAATTACAATTCCCAAAATCTTTCTTAGTGTTTTATATTTTCATATAACATATATATATTTTAAAGAATTCAACTCTTATTTATTTCCAGTTTTTCGTATATATATGAATATATATATGTACACTTAAGTAAAGCTTTTTGGGGTATGTAAAAGTAAGCCGTGGCCACTTTTGCGCTTTTACTTCTTTTTATACAAAATCATCCTGGAAGATTTGTCAAAAACATTCCAACGCCCAGAAAGAGGCTTCAGAGACATTGAAATGTGAATATACTCTTTATTAGCGTCAAATACAAGTTCGATTTGAGCATGTCCGTGTGTCCTGTTCTAAACATATATTCAATCAAATTAGTTTTTATTTTTATAACCAAAACCTACAGGTAGGGGAAGCGATTGTGGAGGCATATGCTTGTTTTTTAATTTAAAATGAAATACAAATAAATGAATAAATTATACATAATAATAAGTAAAGATAAACGCAAATTTACCTTTGACGTACAGCGAATCTTCATGTGTATGAGGAGATGAGCGGCTAGTTGCATTTCATTCTTATTCCATAGAAGGAAGTAAATAAGCAATTTATAAATACGCCTATATAATATTATAATTACCTTAGAATGAGGTAACATTTATACCCAATGGCTCCCTCCAGTGTTTCTCTATTAAGACTACGAGCAATATATATCCTAACAAGTTGACTCTATGGCTTTCGTTGCTGCTACAAGTTCCATGAAGAAGGCGAGTCGTGCCACTGCAGTTGCCGATGCAATTATTCCTCTGTACCAGGGAAATTATTTCATATGTACGCAATTATTTCTCTGTACCTGTGATGTTATTTCTCACTATCAACGATTTTATTTCTCACTACCGGGGATTTTATTTCATATGTACGCAATTATTTCTCTGTACCAGGGATATTATTTTACATGTACGCAATTGTTTCTATATGTAATGATATTTATGTAATAACAATAGAATAAAACTAAATCATGTACTGATAATATAATAATTGATTTAAATGAAATTGAATCATATAATCGTTATGACAGTTGGCTTGTGGACTGAACTGAAACTTCCCTTCTTTTAGGTGTTGGAAGCATTATGTAAAACTGTGCAAACATTTTTCATGTAATAAAAATATCTAAAACGAAGTTTGATCATCCAATAAAAGTGATCATATGCATGATGATCGAGAAACGAGTTTGGAATAAAGGCATAAATTGCATCCGACGCTCTACTTGATCCGCCTTCATGTCGGTATAGGAAAACATACCATTTAGATTTGTAATGTGATCCCAGGAAAACATAATCTTCACATCTTTTAACCAAATGCTGTACTATTCGGCGTTATTAACAATTTCACACCATCGCCCCTTATTAGGATCTACGCCAGTCGGACTGTGAGCACAAGCATGCAAAATTATTATCGATTTTTCTGGAATTTGCTAATAATAAAAAATTGACTCATAAAAACAAACATTTCAAACATTTATGTTAAAAGTAGATTTATTAAATGTTTAAATTATTAAATTCAAAAATTTATGTTTATTTGTAAAACTTTTTTTTTTCGTTGCCTGAAAAAATTTTTTTCTTCCGGTAGCCAGTTTTAATTTTCGATTTCCTCCCCGATTTCGTCGTCGATTTCGCCTACGACGTCGGTTACGACATCTTAAAGTCGTCGGTGCGCCCATGTTAGAGCTAAAGTTTAAAAGTTATCATAACGGAACAGAAGCGGTAAGCTTTACACCATACGGATGTAATGCAAGTAACATTTTTAAGCACTTCTTCCACATGTAGAGGTGCTGTAGGTTCTAATGTAACGGCAGTCGCTGCTGTAGGTTCTATTTATTTATATATTTATTTATCTATTTGTATATAAAATCTTATTTACTGTGTAACGAGTTTCCTTAGGCGGGGTATACCCAGTCAATCCAGGATCCGTTGCAAGAAAATTTTAATAAATAATCAGGACCTTCGGGGGGAATGGTGTTATGATCTCTTAGCTTTATTAGTTCCTCTTTACTGGACGGAAGTATGAAATGGCTGGGGCAAGGAAAAGGAACCAGCGAGGTGACCCGACTTTGTTGCGCGCTTACCGTTTTATTTTCGTTTTTTTACGACGTTCGACTTTCACTTTCTGTTCGCTTTTAATATCGCGGGACGCTGGAAGACAAGAACCGGATACGTTGCCAGTGTCATAGCTGCCGCCGGGGCGTCCCTGATCCGCTACTCGTCGGAAATTACAACGACAAATTATTCTTCAGTCAGCCAGTACATCCCTCATCCGTAAGGTCAATTGTCCTACCAAGTCTTTCAGGGATGGCGATTTATACCAACCGTCACATCCCCTATCCGTAATGTCATTTAACCTACAAAGTCTTTCAGGGATGGCGATATATACCAACCGTCACATCCCCTATCCATCATGTCATTTAACCTTCAAAGTCTTTCAGGGATGGCGATTTATACCAACCGACACATCCCCTA
>NW_024003997.1:0-12945 GCF_014805625.2 Glossina fuscipes | reverse complement strand
AAGTCTTTCAGGGATGGCGATTTATACCAACCGACACATCCCCTATCTGTAATGTCAAAAAAAAAAGAGATTTGTCATATTGTCTGTAACCACTTACCTCCAGGCAGCTATGACACCGAAATGAACGAGTCTGTGCGATGCGCTGTTCTTTTATAGCCCGAGTCTCACTCGCTTGTCCTAATGCCAACATGCTCTATGTGTTTACATAAGTTGAGGTAATATGCTTATGGGTATGCTTAGCTTAGGTTGGCTGCAGCCGCAACCTCAGTTGCGACTTGCATGATCCTACTTATACACAACTTAACCAACTTACATCTAACTTATTACTATGTTTGTTCACATGTCTACTCACAAGCACTCAGGTACCAAATCGCTTGGTTCGATCACCGTTAGGTATGTGAGTGCTAGTGCACTGTGTTTGCATATGTTTTGTGTGTTTTTACATGTGTGATCGTGTCTTTGTACATTTTGTGTATGCAGTTTATGCATTATCGTATGTTCTTACTATTTCTTTCCCTACCTAAGTTCAATTCTGCTTGTTTTTGTTTACCCTAACGGTGCTACACATTCTGCGCATTTTTACACATAGAGATTCTTACTGAAGTTTGTTTTGCATGCATAGATTTTCTACCTAAGTTCTATTCTGCTTGTTTTTGTTTACCCTAACGGTGCTACACATTCTGCGCATTTTTACACATAGAGATTCTTGCTGAAGTTTGTTTTGCATGCATAGATTTTCTACCTAAGTTCCATTATGCTTGTTAAACATTTTGGGATTTCACTTGTAATTATACTTTGCGTTTAGCCTTTGAGTACTTAAACATTTTGAGATTCTACTTGGGTTCTTACCATATTGATTTCTTGCAACTGAGTTTTCCTTTTATTTGGGTTCTTGACTCCGCTATTACATTTTGAAATTTGGTTCTAAGTTTTTTCCTTTTAATTGATTTCCTGACTCCGCTATTACATTTTGAAACTTGGATCTAAGCTTTTTGGTGTGTGTTATTATGATTCTAGCTGTACAAGGTATAGGTATGTGCTGTTGCGATTTTATCTTCACAAGGTATAAGTGTGTGATATTACGATTCTACATAGGCATATTCGCTATGCGTTTTATACCCTACGTTTGGTGCTGCTTCTATGGGCATATTCAATATGTATTTTCTACGTTTCTTTTTACATGGTATTATGATTCTAGCTGTACAAGGTATAGGTATGTGATGTTGTGATTTTATCTTTACAAGGTATGGGTGTGTGATATTATGATTTTACATAGGCCTATTCGCTGTGCGCTTTATACCCTACGTTTGGTGCTGGAGGGGGCTGCTTATCTTCTATTGAACCCCCACGGACGTGCACGGACAGATCGGACTGGCGGGTTGCCTGCTGGTGATAAATGTCTAAGGCGGACGGACTTGTATTTCGTAAGGAAGCAAAATCGCTTCCTTACAACTGTTAAGTTGTTTTTGTGCACTCGCCTGAACTTTCCTAGACACGTCAAGAAAGTACCATTTGAAATTTTTGTTTGGAGTTGAATTAAAAGCAATATTTTAAAATTATTTCGATTAAAAAAAAAGTTATTTTTTCATTATTTAGCGCAAAAAATGGAAAAATGGGAAACCTCACCATTTGCCAGCCGAGAAGGAAGCTGAAACTGACGAATCTGAAATGCAGTACGGGATGAACACAGCTTGCTCTGAGGAGATTTCTACGCATCGTCGTATACTTGACACGCGTTTAGAGGAGTGCAAGCAATGGAATTATCCGTACGATTTGCCAACAAGTAGTGTAGTGTAATTATAGCTTTTCACAATGAGCGATTTTGAGTACTCATGCGTATCGTGCAGTACTCATTCGTACCATGTGCGTGATCGCACACCGTCTCATGTCTTACATGAAATACTGCTTGTTCCTGCGTTGGCACTACACGTGGGCTGAGCGCAGTAAGCAAGTGCATACTGGGTGGAGTGATGAGAATATCTTTCAGAAGGTCCTTCGTTATGTTATTGCTAGTTTGCAGAACGGTACTGAGATAATGCCTTATGAAGGTTACAAGTAAGATATTCATCCTGGTGTGCGATATATTTTTCAGGCTGCAGCCTTTCGATTTGGTCAGACTATGATACCGCCCGTTATATATCGCCAAAATGCTAATTGTATAAGGCCACGGCAATGGGTGCAAGTTTTTTTGGGGTAAATTTTGAAGACTTCGTTCCACTTGGTGGGATTCAAGCGTAAGTTCGCATAAGTATAAATATTTACAAACGCAACTTACATAAATTGCCTAATAGGACTTTCTAGCTGACACCAAAGTCGAGGGGATTCTCATGGGCTTATCTTCACAAATATCAGAACGCGAGCTTCCTGTTCTTTCCTCCGATGTGAGAGATAAACTATTTGAGAGATAATGGTTTGTCTGATTCCAATAACGTTCGCGTAGCTTTCGGCTTAATGGAACACAATGATTGGACTGATATCAATCCTGGTGCACGGTATAAAAAGCAGAAACAAAAATAAAATGTATGTCAGCCCATCGCAAAAAAAATATAGTTTCTACTTCCGGTTTCTACCCAACATATGTTGCCTCAATAATAGATAGGCAACAATAAATGTGTAAACGATTCTTTTACAACTGCGGTATAAAGCGTACACTTTCATCAACTTGTGTTAAGAGATTCATTTCATTAATCTTTGGCCAATTGGTGCAGCTTGCAGAAGTCCTAGTAATTGGAGCTATCGAAGCTATGGCCTACCTTTTATGATAGACCTATTTATGAGATCAAGTTGCGATTATAGACCTCCTCCATGAGATATTGAACATGCCTTCCTGCCAATAAGAGCGCTTCTGCATGAGAAAAAAATTGCCCTACCCGATCCGAAGTTTTCACACCGATTGAGAATGCCGAAATATTAGTATTAAGGGATTTTTGTCGTGAAGTAATGACAATATTTTTCTTATAACTAGGGTTTACATAGCGAATAAGGGAAGTGGTCGAAAGAGTGATCCGATTCGAAGAGCAAAAGACTCTTAGTATCTAATGGTAATTCTGAACAGAAAATTGGACTAGTTTAGCTGGTAAATAAACTAGAGGTAGATTAGTTGTTTTACTTTAAACAATCACCGAATTGTTCTGGCACACCCAGCATTAATTCCTAGAATAAAAATGAAAGCTACTTACATGCCATAGTCTTTTCATAGTTTTTGCTTAATTTAACACACGCTTCCTATCTCCCAGCAACGAGTATCCGATATTGGAGAAGTTAACATCTTCAAAAATCGTTTGCTTGCAGACTTCTCTATCAACAATTCAGCTACTTTGGAGGCTCAAGATTCAAGAGAACTACAAGTTTGCGTGTTATTGTAGGGGTATCTGACTATGTTGGGTTGATATATGTTCTTTGTGCTTTAGAAACGCATGAGGGAATAAGTTTAGTGTTATTCGAGAAAGTGTGACTAGTTGGAATGCAAGACGATTAAAATTATTACAGATTAGATATTAAAATTATTGAATCCACAGAGATCAGGTTGCCCAGTCGTTGGCATATGCTTAGGAAAACGTCTCTAGGTATGCCGAAATTGGAAGTGATATCAATCGCGTGCGAATTGCGATTGTTAGATGCGGCCCTTCCCGGGGCGCTGGCCGTTACCAGAATTGTGTCAATATTAAGTAACTCAAGGTGCAAGTAGGCTACACTTTGACACAAGGAAAAAATTTGCAACGTACTCAAACTTTTATATCTGGTATTCCACTTTTGGAACAGGCACTCTCACTTGCAGGATTGCGCTGCAAGTTGTTGGGCGCCGGCAATCGCTTGTAAATTACCTAATAAGTCTACGGGCCGCGTCTGATAAGCCATCAAGATAAGTGCAGACGCGAAGCATCATTTTACAGGTAACGCGGCAATTCGAAGTTATTTCTTTAGTAATCTCCAATGAGATATTGCGAACAAGATCTGTAAAGACGTAGGCCTTCTAAGAAAGATGTGATCGTGAAATAACGTCATTGCTTTGTAAAATAAGCTGGCTATTTTCACCAATTTTATTGCTATTCACAAATGTACCATTCCTTGAAAGATCCTGTAAAATGTATATTAAAAGCACTGATGCATTCGAAACAAAACTTGCTACATTTATGGAATTCGCACGATGAGACAGATCAATCGATCAATCGTTTGATTACGAAGTGCCTGTTGGAAATACGATTTTAAACATTTTCACGTAATTCATTAAGTGTTAAAGTGATATTACAGTCTTATTTCGATATTTAAACCGGAAACACAATGATAGATAAGGACACGAAACATTTATGATAATGTTCGATCGAAAAAACAGAACAGACAAAAGACAGTGATATGTGTTAGACAAGGGCGTGTGTGCATTAAGAGTTTTGCGCCGCGTACTTCTCATATGCTTTGCTTCCTTCAACAAGAAGGGGTAGGCAAGCTGCCCATGCTTGCGAGTATTTACGTACTAATTTATCGCACATTTTATTGTAAAGCTCATCCATACGTGCCGGTACTTCTAGGCAAGTAATCGCACAGCAGTCAAGTTACTCCAACTCCGAATTCCCAATGCTGGTGGCAACATAAGTCCTACCGGTAACCTTCATTTCTCTTCCAGTTCAGACGTGCGGGTCTTTAGAATCGCAGTTGGGTTCAAAAACTTTGCCGCAATCTATGCGGGAAGCAGAGTCTTATGCAGCCTTTTAATGATTGTAGTGCAAATAAGCGGAAACAAAAAGGATTCGAAAATTCTGGGACCATTTTGTTCACCAACACGATTTATATAATTTTAAATCATTCAAAGTAGCTCTCCAAAAGAGAATATCCAATTGAGTTTTTAGAGATCCCAGATTGTGATAGAAATATCGACGAAGCATTTACGGATAATGGCGACATCAGCGATTCCGACGACAATGACAGAAAAAAGCATTATAGTTTTAATAATAACTAACTATAACCGTAATAATACAGTGTATGGTAACACTTTCCCTAAAGTAATCCGAAGAGGAAAGTGTTTCATGCCATTGGGTTTCTACAAGAAATATAACTAAGCTAAGAATAGTAAACGTATTGTAAAAAGATTCATGAAGAGTAAATAAGGAGGAGGCAGAATAAATTTTTTTTATATATTTAGAATTTTTACAAAGTCTTAAATAAATCAAAAATTGTGAGAATAATAGTGTTTAATCAAAAATTATTAACAACATTGTGTACATTGTGTTCTTGTGCATTGTAAAGAACATCTTTTTTATAATAAAATAAAAATAAAAAAATAATAATAATAATGAGAAACCTCAAGAGAGCGGTTAGAGCGGTTTTAAGCATTAAAAAGTGTTTATTATTAATTTCTTATAAATAATTTTAACGAATAATTTATATACAAAAAGAAGTAAATTATGTTTTTAATTATTTTATTAAGAAGAAAAAACCGAAATTTATTTTTGCATGCCTCAAGGAATTTGAGAGAAAATTGTATACAAAGTGATTGAGAGCTGCGGCGCGAGAGAGAGTGGGTGAGAGCGAGAGAAAGAAAGAGAGAGTGAGAGAAAGGGTGGCGATTTAGTGGCATCAGTAGCAGCAGCATAAAATTATTATTATAGTGTTGTGTTTAGTCAGCAACAAAGCTTCCGGTGGTTTCGGCTGGCTGGAACTGATTCCTCTCCAGTCAAATCTGTGTGTATAGACTACGGTCAATGATTTCTTAATTTTTCATAATTAATTAAAATTTAATGTAACAATATGGGTGAGTGTAAAGTTAATAAAATAATGAACGCTGATTATTTTATAAAGTGCGAAATTAATGAAACGTATAAAATGAATTTAAAAAAAAAAAGGTTTTTTTATTTTTTTTTTGTTTTATTTTTCATATGAAATGAAAGCCTTGAAAGTGTGTATTTAAACAAAGAAATGAACTCATTTATCTGAAGTTGTTATCCCCGTTTCTTAATATGAAATTAAAAAAAAAAGAAAACAGTTTGGACATCTTGAGCCTTTGTGTTTTTAGCGTTGAACGACCCATTTATATATCAAACATGCACATAATTACAATGAATTTTCTGATTTGATTTGTATGCCAGCCAGAAAGTGTTCCTTAATGAGTGTGTACGCCTGTGTATGTGTGTGCGTGCGTGCGTATATGCGTGTGTTTGTAGAACCCTTTGTAAAAATAAACAATATAAAGGGGGGTTAACAGCAGCCACCAACAGTATTGTATAAGCAAGGGAAGTTTATCTCTCAGAAGATAAGTTGTAAAAAAAGAAAAAAAAAGATTCGAATCCTTACTAAGCTAAAGTTTTCAAGTAAGATTCCAAGAAAACTTCTTACTCACTTTGTTTTGGTTTTTAATAAACGACATCAATTATATATTCCTCCGTACGACGACAGTGATTACGTTGGAAAGGGTTATATTAGATAATAGGAGACGTTTTTCAATTTTATACATTAATTTGAGTTATGGGACAAGTGTTTTTGTGATAGAAAAGATAAGCTTTAAAAAAGTATATTAAATGAAAAAAATTTTTTTTTATATGAATGTTTTGAAAATTGCAGCAGTTTTTGTAGATTATTATCGAGATTTACATAAACAAATATTTTGTGACCAAGATTTGTAACAAACAACAAGTAAGAAAATGTCCGAACCTTTGATACCCATCACCGTTGTTCTAAAAAAGACTAAAAAGAAGAAAAAGAATTAGATTCTCACACTCTATAATATCTATAATATCGGATAGGCGTGTCTGATTTTTTTCTATTTTTAGAATAGAAGTGAAAATTTATATAGCAACAAGCAAAAAACAAGGAAAAGCAAAGAGTTTCACAGTTTTTGTTCCATAAGTGTGTGGGTGCTGTAAACGTATCCTTTTGTCGCGTCAGGTCATTTTAACTTTCTTTGCAAAACTGTAGGCGAAATATTCATATTTGCGAACGGAGTATGTTTACCACGGAAACTATGCAGTTGAGCAGACGCACAAACGCATACGCTTAGGTGCATCCCGAAATTGAAACTGGCCAAGAACTTGTACATCGTATGAGATTTTTGAAGCATTTGTGCGTTTTGAAGATATTGAAGAAATAATTAAACTATAATATATTATAATATTGGGTAGATGGGGTTAATTTCGTTTTATTTTGCACAATTATTACCGCATCGCCCATAAAATATATATTGGCAGTAGTTTACGACTAGTAAGCCAAAAAAAAAAACAATTTTTGATGCCTTTTGAAAAACAGAGGAATCTTGACCGGCCAATTTGGCCCATTTTCAGTGACAACCTGGTTGTCCAGACCTTGCAATATTTCTGCCAGATTTGAACTTGATAGCTTCATTTTTGCCGGGAGAATATTTACGACATCCATTACGCATATGAACAAACGTACAACCGGACAGACGGACATGCTTAAATCGATTTAGAATTTGGTGCCGATCAAGAATATACATACCTTGTTGGATCTCTGCAGCTTCCTTCTGGGCGTTGCAAGCGTTTTAATAAAATTAATATATCCCTCATCCTTCGTTGATGAATATAAATAATAATAAAGAATTCAGACGACAACAAAAAGGCAATGAGCGCTCAAAATAAACTTAAAATATATAAATAACTGGTACAGAGTCACACTGAGATAGACTGCGGGATTAATGTAGATAAACTAATCTTTTTATAATTCTTGACAAACTAATGATGATTTAGTGATATGTAGATATATTATATAAATAAGCAATAAATTGACTTCACTACAATCAAGGAGAGTAAAGGCAAGAAAAAATATTTTTAAACATATTAGATAAATGTAATGTTTACGTATAGAAAATAAAATTTAAAATCTTACACACTGGCAAGTTTGAGTTTTCAAATTACCTATAGCACCTCGTTTAATGCAATTCTTCGTTTGTCTTCATCATCAAATATGTCGAATATCCTAACCTCTAGACTATACGGTATGTACGATAAAAAAACTTCTGTTCATGAAATTTTCAAATGAGGAAGAGTTTAAAGTAAAGATCTGTATAGTCCAAATATGTCATAGTAAGTTTATATATCAAATCATTATTCTGTACAACTTTTCATCAGGAACTATTAAAAATTAGTCTTGTTGAACATGGTTTTTTTGTGTGAACGTTTGAATGAGGTGAGGGAAGGATCTGAAAAATGATCCTGTCCCGGCTTCCACATTCATTTAGTGTCTGATCACCCTTTATTGGCAGCAAAGAGTAAAAATAGGCATTTTGACTTTAATAACTTTCATCAAACCTTCTGGAAAATTGGGAAAATTAAATGCGCAGGTAAACGGATATTCAAGGAACGGGGAGACCTACGGTCGTTCCCTATCGCTTTCACTCCATTTCTTTTCCATCATTCGATAGGTATAGGTGCCATGCCCTAAGTAATTGGTCATGTAAAGTAGAAGAACATAAAAATTAGGGGTATAAATCGAAAATGAACCTAAACCGATTAGTGGTATAAACGGGTGGTTTAACTGAAGTTTTTGCGAGGAACAAAGTTATTTGCGATACACCCACCAAGAAAATGGTTCTAAGCTTGTCTGTCCCGCCTGTTCTTCATGTTTAATCTGCAGTCCGCAAATCTTTGAGACATTTTGATGATATTTGGTATATTGGTATATTGATGTGTTGGTACAAAGACGAACAGTATTAAAAATGGGGCGAATTTTTTCCATATAACGTTTTGTTTTAAAAAATCATGATGTGAATAGTTGTAGGGTGGCATGGGGGGTTTTACGGTGGGCCGCATCTTCCCATGGTGTTTTTACTTGTTTTGTTGTTTTAAGTGTAAAGAAATATTAAGTGGTTTGGGTTGAATCTCCTGCGGCACGGAATATTTTGTGCGATTTGTAATCGATCGGTAAGTATTACGCTTTTATCGATCGACCATACTTACTGGAGCTAAGGTCAGAATCCAATCGTAAGTCCAGTAAGGTCTACCGCTTTACGAATTGAATCCGGGTATGCCGACGATTCAGCGAAGTACTTGCCTATGGGGTTCTTGTTTTGATATACTCCGCTTCAGGTGCTAAAACCGAAGTTGAACAGTTTTCAAAATTGAGGTCATAACATAGGAAAAATGAAAGCTATCACTTTTTTAGTAACATATTTAATTAATTTTTGAACTTAATCTCATAGAAACAATAAGAATAAAATCGATGACAAGTGTAGTCCTTAAAAGAATCATTCTGATAGACGGCTGGGCACATATGGTCGAATCTATTCACTAATTCGCATATATATAAGAAATTCGTTCGAAGGTCTCCAATGTGCATATCAATGAGTTATATTGGAGGAAAGAACTAAGGTTAGAGTAAATTAAAATTTAGGTCAGCAAAGCTAAAAATAACAAACTAAAAGGAAGCATTGTTGCAGTCCAAATGTGTAGGTAATGAAATCATAAAAATTTGTTCCAATGAAACTAACAAATATTATTAAACGCGAGTACGGTTAAAGTGGATTTGAAATTATATCCCATATAAGAAGTTCTTTACGAATCTACTCAATCAAATGCAGTTAACAAGAGTAGTTAACAAAGTTAGAAAGTTAGTTACGCATAAGTAACAAAAGGCCCGTTCATTGCAGTATTGTAAAGGTATGAAAAACGAATTTCGAAGGCAATGTTGTTACGATAACGATTTGCTTACGATGAAAAAAGCATCCCAACAGGTAGTTCACGTTGTGAATATTATTATAGCTTGTTATAATAGTTATCTGTGGATATCCATTGTGGTACGGGGTATATTAAGGATATATACTATACTATAGAAGGTCTGGAGATACACCTACCTTCTACTGCACCGATCAAGAGAGTGATTCCAATTCTAACTGAGCCTGCCTGTCACTCTCTTTTTGTGTTCAATCACACCAACGTGTTTTGGCGCCAGGGCGAACGTAATTAGAAATGCTTTGAATCGGGCAACTTGTGCGACCACTACGCATATAACACCTTATTTTGAACAATTGCATTAAACCAAGTGGTGTAGGTTATTTACTGATTGGTAGTGGCCCACGATAAAGTTTTTACTCACTTTAGATTCAATGTCGCATTTAAAGTAAAGCCACGACCTAACATGTACCAGAGATTAGGTTATGAAATGACTGAGATAGTCAATTGCAGCAAATAATGCATTTCCACGCCATAGGCAGACATGTCAGATGTACTTATTGATAGTTCGGTGTACTTCCATCAGGAATAAATTGTAGCTTAGCGTAAGAAAGCCGACGACATGTTCTCAAAGAGTAAGAAAACGAGTAACAACATGTTATTAAATAGCCTAACTGTAGGCTATATGTATAACTATACATATAAAGATTTTTTAAAATAACGCGTTATATGGAAAGCGGTCGAAAAAGTGATTCAATTCGAAGTTTTTTCAATAGCGTGCTTCCTCGGGCCAAAATACGTAAGTGCACCATTAAAATATCTCAAAAATTGCGGCCTTTAGATCGAACACAAGAAAGCAAAGCGAGCAGACAAGCTTAGATCAATTCGGAAAATGGTTCTGAACCGGATAACAAAAGATGGATCTACCCCATGCTCTTGTGGGTATATATTTAATATATCCATGCACCACAAGTTGTGTAGGATATATGTATTACCTTAAGATAAATTTTATTTGATTTGTGCCGTATCCTCATGAAAATGTTAATTAATTAATAATTGTTGTAGTTGGCAGCTTAGGCATTTTTCTATCCTCCACCAAGGGCGGAGAGCATATTTATCAAAACAACATTCTCAAGAAGTCTTCACGGACCTGCTGTCCGTCCGTTGTATCGCCTTATAAATATAAAAATCGACGTCGACTTTATTTGACGAAAAAATTCGGAGCTTTTGTAAGCAGGCTGGATTTGTAAATAAGCCAAATTGGTGGGAAGATGCAGCTAAACTACGTGATCAACTGAGAACACCTATTTTTTCAAAACCAAAAATAAAAAATATGCAAAAATTTTCGTACATATTTTACAAATGATCCGAAAGTAGTTGCACAAAAATAGAAGTAATTCCTCTCTCTCTCCCAATATTGGGGAGTATAGATATTTAATTTTTTCTCTTTGGTTTTCTTTCAAATTTTTCTTCTTTAAGGTAAAAGTCATAGGTATAAAATATTCGACCACAGCCGAGGATACTTTTCTTATTGGTTTCTCTTTTGCGCTTATTTTAATTGCAATAGTATCCCCCACCCTAAGCAATTACTTAGCTGTTGAATAAAAATTTCAAGTTTAATTTTTTAGCAATACAGCTGGGTATATAGTTGGGCCTTGACCTGCATCGTCCACTCGTTCCAGAAATTTAGTTAAGTGTTGTTAAGACTAGCATGACGAACGAAATTTATGTATGGTGTATCGAAAAGACACCGGGCAGCTAATGGCACCACAATTTTTTTTAAGTCTTCTTGGATCCCCTTCAAGAACGTACGGAAGAATAACATGCAACTCGTATACATAAATTTTGTATTTTCGATAAATCGATTGAAAGTTTGCATGAAGTTTAAAAGATATTAGAAATGTTTATGGTGGCACGGCAATTTTCCATGATGCGTAGAGCACGATTTCAAGAGCCTACGATAGTTTTCGTTACATTTTCATTAAATCTAAAAACGAAATAATTGAACTACGAATTTTTCACTATGGTTGATATATATTATATATTTGAGGATACATTAACTTTATGCGGATGTATGTAACATATCCGAAAAAATTGAGATAAATTCGCCACCTTTTTAGGGGGTGAATAATTTAGAATCATTATGTGAATCAATGTAGGCATGTTTGTCTAATGCCTAGCCACCTGTTTTGGTGTTATACATATGGTTCACAATATCGATCAATTTTGGAACACTTACATTCTTTGGCCCCAGAATAAATACTACTAACAATGAATAGGATCGGGCGACCATGCATGCATTCCACATATACCATTCTATTCGGCAAACATCCTTGTATACTTTTCGGGAAAAAGCGGTTGGAGATAATACTACTGAGGTGCTCCGTGAATGCGCAATAAATGTATGGACATCTTGTCTCCCATCTTGGGAGACCGTTTTTGAAATTTCTTCCTTAATACCAAAAAAGTAAATCAAAGGAAAACAAACTTTTTTATGGCAATAAGATCGAATTTTTGGTGGGAGCCATCCGAAATAGTGACTTGACATATAAATATCTTTCACTTTTTCATATATCTAATGCTCGAATTCCTTCCCACACAGTGATTCCCACGGAAAGTAAAGCTTAATAGGACAACATGACCTGATACTTTTGTTACGAGAATTGATCTGATATTATTAGTATAAATACCTAAGCGGGCGAGTGGATAAGAATCGTGACTCCAGTAAGTGTTCGGGTGTTCGCGCGTGAGTGTGATAAAGTTTATTTGGTCATAGCGACTGTGTGCGCTAATTTAGCAAAGGAATAGTAGTTGCCGATTGGGCACGCGCCCACCGTTAAATATGCTACACGACTTCGGTAAATGCAATATAATGACTTCTCAAAATAAGTCGTTATATGGGAAATGCTCAAAATAAGAGGCATATAGGTTGAACGTAAGAATACAAGACAAACAAACAGAGCAGCTTAGATTGACCGGTGCAATAGAAGGTAGATTTATTACAAGTCCCCCTGGGTATGGTCTGCATCTGTACAAACTTAATATCCGCTTTTATCAAAGTTGGTCATAATAATGAATCTTTTATGGGCAAGCTTCTTAACCAACTTTTGAGCAGTCACTTCCTTCATGGCCTCGTGAAATATTCCCTCAATATTTTAGACCAACGTCTGCTTTAGAAAAATATTTTAAATTAGAATTAACAATTTATAGCATAATGAAAACCCGAAAAACGGAATAGGGATTAGCTCAGTCAACACATTTCTCTGGTTTATATAAATTACGATTCCCTTTATTCATATCTCTATCTTTCCTTCTGCCTCGATTCCTATCCCTA
>NW_024003996.1:0-7253 GCF_014805625.2 Glossina fuscipes | reverse complement strand
GTATGTTTCAATTTTTATTGTGAATAAAATCAAACAATTAGTAATTACTCTCGTTTAGTTTCTATTTGGACAACTTGCATTAGCCATTTTGCTTGATGTTATCGTACGTTTAAAAACGGGAAAGCCTCTGTAAGTAACTTAGATTGAATATAAGTGTTCTAACTATGTCTAAAGGGAACAACCGTATTATTGCGTATTGAAAAATCGCAGAATTCTAAATCAATCTAAATATATTCATACAACAACAACAACAACAACAACAAGAATTAAATTCAATCTTCAATTACTAAGTGATGAACCACATAACAAGCACAACTAGAACATGCTGATTGAAGTTACCCTTAAAGGTTTCACTAATGACTGTTTATTAAAGAATATTTTTTGGAAAGAGAAAAGATATGCTTTCGAAATATGTATGGCTATGCTCTCTTTTCTTATACTTTTTCTACTCATCTCTCGAGGATGAGGGGTATATTCGTTTTGTCAAAACGTTCGCAACGCCCAGAAGTAAGCATCGGAGAGTCCACAAAATAAAAATACTCTTGATGAAATTATAAATTGATTTAAGCATGTCCATCTGTCCGTCTGTCGTAGACATTCTTTCGGTCGCAAAAATGCGGCTATCGACTTCAAATTTGGCAGACACTTATGAATTTCTTGCACGCAGGTTGGTATTGAAAATGGGCCAAATTGGTTCAAGGACACGCCCACAGCATCACGTAAATTGAGGAGTGTATCAAAATTTAATTGTTTCTTCAATAGGTTTATAACGCTCAGAAACGAGTTGAAAAACTCTGTAAAGTCTTAACCAGCTTCAACTTTGGAATGCCCCTAAATATGTGCGTCCGTTTGTCTGTCCATCTGTCTGTTTGCGAAACTTTGTAGTACATTTGTGGAAAACATTCTCCCATTATTAAAAATGAAGATGTCATCTACAAATTTGGAATTGGCCTAAACTTTTCAAAGGACACGCCTACAACGCCCACATGCCTATACGAGAGAAACTTTTATTTTGAAAACGGAAAAAATCATCTGCATCCATTCCGTACTATAGAGCATGAAAACTTTGTTCTTTTACCCTTTTTTGTCTGTTTTACGATAACAGTGATGGGGATAAAAGAATGGATTCCGATCGAAATTAATTTTTTTACTTCTTATATTTTTTCTTTTGTTTTTTCTTTTTTTCTTCTTTCAGTTTAGTTAAAATACAACGTCGATTATTTTTTTTAAATATAGTTCTTCATAAATTTGTGAGCACTGAATGGCTTGTGGAAAATGATAGATTCAAGAATTTATCTAGTCTGATAGCCGATGAAGACAAGTAATTATTTGCTTTCAATTTGGCCATGAAAATCTGATATCGAGTAATATATTACAGGAATAAATTAAATTTAAGGCTTGACTTCCAGTTCGATAAGGAATTCACTCACAATATGATTGAAGGATATAAACGATTTATCTTGAAAGAACCACTCAAACCTTCCAAGCAAACGATGATGCGTTTTAAAATTATTTTTATTTTACATCATCTGGCGCAGTCTATCATAATCGTTTTGGGCTTATGGTTGATTATAAAAGCCTTTACTCCTTTAACTACATAGTTTACTATATATAATTATATTTTATAATTGTGCAATAATTAAAATTTGGATAATTGAGATAGAAAAAGGGTTGACTTTTATTAAACAATTTTTATTTTCATTGAGAATTAAAAGATTAACTGTCCTATCCTTGCGGACTCGTTTAATAGAAATGCACTCATTCTATAGAAATACATTTACTCTCTTTTTCGTATCGGAAGCATGGAAAAACAATCTTCGCCCGACGATTTAAATTAAATTCAAACAAATTGGCAATTTTGCTTACGAATTTCGTATCCTCTGATAGTGTTTATATGAACAGACAATGTTCATAATTCCATATGGAATTAACATTTCATTAACGGCTCTCGTTAAGGACCTATCGTACGATATGATCACATTTTGAGTTGATGGTATTCGATTGCTTTCGTTCCTGTTCTTTGCAATATTTGTGAGATTATTGATGTATGTATTAAAAATTAATGTAAAGAAGAGGAAGAAAAGTAAATAGTTGCTTGCATGTATTCTAATCATTCTTTCAGATGAAAAAGGAATTTATTGAGAAAAATTGATACAATATATGTTAATCGCAAAAGCTTATCTTTGCTTGTCTTTATCCCAGGCCCCAAGCCAAATTCAATAGAAGAATACTGGGCAGGGCAACACGATCACATCGAAACTACTGACAGCCACATAGGCGCAATGCGCTAAAAAGGATAAAAACCTGCACGGACTGACAACCGTCTGCGAAGAAGATCCAAATTACTATTCGAATCACAATTAGGGGAACTCAAACGCTATCAGCCCCGCAACAATAGCAACAACAACGCCAACCGTCAAATGGCGCCATTGATTCCACCGGGTCTCTGAGTCTAGTTTTTTATATTATTGATAAATCTTTCATAGTGCGTGTACGTTAGAGGCTATTGTAAAGTGTATATTAACAAAAGCATTGCTTGCGCAATTGCAACTAACACGATAATGAGGGCATAATAAACATTTAATGCAAATTTTCTAATTAGCACTATTAATTTTTTCTTTAATGGAATAATTATTGGTTCAAACAAATGTCGCTTATATTAAGTAAGCGTTATTAGAGCTTAGAGCTCTATGGCGAGAGACCTGCGACACTTCACTTGCTCTTGCTTGAGATGCAAAGGTTAGCTCGTTGTTTTTGTACCTGAGGAGGACGTTAGCTAATTATTTGGTATAGGAAGGAATCTGTACTTCTTATTTTTTTACTCACTTCTTTTTTGTACACTCTTATAATTGCATTAGGCTAAGCTATTTTGGGGTATTTGTTTGTCTCCGATTGCTTTGATATTACAACTTTTTTTTTCCTGGTATTTGGAATGGAGAGTTGACAAAAAATGAGTCCAAAATTACATATGTGTTAATGAAAAAAAAACAAAATTGAATAATTACTGCTGGTAACATTTGAACAGACAGCACTCCTCTGATCCCACCGAACAGAGAATCTGATCTTCCTGCTAAAGTGATTCAGTCTTGCAACCGATGTGGATCGTAGGCCTGAATCTATCTAAGAATTGTTACTTCTCGAATTCTCAAAATAGATCTAATTCTCATCCTTAGATCTTCCTTTATGTTGTCCGGACAAAGGCAAAATGCTCTCAGGGAATCGTAGTTTGCAGATGCAAGATTCGATATCTTTGTTGTTAAAATAATTAGTTTTGCGCTGCGTTATGCGTTAGTATTACGGCCGGTTATTGTTGCCAGATGTCCAAGCTTGGAATGATTGAGCTGGAGTTTGCCCAACTCGTTTGTGGCCATTACAACAACAAAATAAAAAACTTTTATATTCTATTTACATTGCTACTAATAAACTATTACTACTGTTCGTCAAAATTGTCTGTCAAACCATAAATAATGATGTAATAGTGCACTTATTTTACGATACTTGCTTAACTGAAACCAAACAGCTTTGTCTTATTTCGTTAATTCCTTTTATATATACACATACAATACAATAAATAAATTAATAACTTATCTGTGATTTTACTCTTATATGACCTTCACAATATCACTGATAATTCAAAGATGAATTATATCCTTCTCTGCTTGAATAAGCGGCGACCACTTTCCATCACTTTCTTGAGCGTACTTCGTAAGGTTTTATTTATTTTCCTTTTAGGTTAATAGAGCGATTGTCTCATCTGTTATACTCATTATTTTTACTTCACCAATGGAACAAAAAAAAGATAAATATACCCTTTCTTCTTCTCTTCCTCCTATTTACTTCAAGCTTAGCCCATTAATTGAATAACTATACAGAACATACATTTCTGTTCCTTAGTATTATATTTGTATGTTACTTTCTTCTTTTATACTGACTGAGCTTATTTTAGTCTTATAATTGTTTCTAATTCATTTTACTTTTAGACCTTTTCTTTTTCTTTATTTAATATATATTAAGATTTTTATTTCAACTTATTATTTTAAACGTTTCTCTGTAGTGCGGTCACTGTTTCTTTATTTTTTAAGCGTCTTTGGTAGAGTTGCATGTACAATGTATTGTAAAATGTCAAAGAGCTTCATTGTAAAGTTCCTTTTTTTTCTATTCAACTCTCTTTTCCACAACAATAACTTTAAAAAACAGAAATATCACGTTTCCTTTTTTGTGAAAAAAAAAAAACTTAATCCTATTTTTCTAGTTGTTGTCCGTAACTCACCGTTAGCTGAGCTTCTCTTCTTGCTATCTCTCTGGCTAGTGCTTAATTAGTTACCAAATCGATAAAATCTTCCTTTGTTCCTTTACATTTCTTGCTATGACGACTTTGTTGCTTTGGTTACACTCAAATCTCTTAACTCGGTTTTCCTGTCTATGTTTACGTGAAAAATTGCTATAGTAACAGGGTACTAATTGCAGAAAGCAATATCCACCTTCATATTACGCAGACACTCTTTTTCTCATTTCTTTTTACAATTCTTCTCATTTTTCTTTTCGTAACTATAAGAACATTTTGGCTAAAGTAGAGAATTATAGAAAAGAGCATAGTAGCGATATTCCGATATCTCGCTAATTATTGTTTTTTGATTGTGAGCAATACTTAACACAGACCAACGGTAAGTCCATACACGCGTTTACAGCGTTTTTACCTTTTTTGTAGCAAAAAAGTGTAACATAGCTCTGAACGAGTAAAGAATTAGAAAACTATCTTCACCAAAAACGTAATGTCACCTTTTAAGCAGATGTTCGTTTGAGACAATCAGGTGAGTGTTGCCCGATATACAGGCATGAACACCACACCACGGAAAAAACCTCGGAGACGTTCCAATATGACCTAATGTAAATTGATTGAAGTTAAAACGGTGTGATGCGATTTATGCGCAACAGAATTTGTCGTTAGATTAAAAATTCCGTCTATCAAATTTTGGCAAAATATCTTAAAGATTGCAGCCCGTGTCATAAGTAATATAGGGTATAATAATCTTAAACATTGAGGTTTAAAAAATTTTTTACTTTGAAGTACATTTGACGCAAGTAAATTCTGAACACAGCATCATTTACATGAATACTCTGGGTGGTCTTATAGGAACGAACCGAATGAACTCAATTTTCTAAAGCATTGTCTTGATTCAAGCTGCCGTAATTTCAGCTGTAGACTAATAATTTCATATAACGCCGCAAGAAGCAGACCAAAAGTGTTTAATCAAATCTCTTTCGAAGCTATTGGAAGTGAGATTTTTTTGAAGTTGCATTGTCATGAAACTCATCATGTAATAAACCGATTGTTTGTCACTATGATACGTCTGGTTAATTAGATATTGTCTACATGAAAACATTCATATTGATGTCTATAGCGTTATATAGCATAAAAAAATCTTCATTACCGTTTACAAAATAAAAATTATTTGGCTGAAAAGTGTTCATCCTGCCGCTCGATTTTCACTCAAATTATCCTAGATTATAGACTAACGAATGTAGATGTCCGAGGCGTAGATATGGTTCTACCCTGGAACCACGCCTTCATGTGAAAATAGACGCGTAAAAGCAAAACTTGGTGGTGGGCTGGCTTTATGGCGGAATATTCCTCAAGATAATAATCTATAATTCCAGATCTTTTATTTCAAAAGCATTCGAGGAAAATGCAACCAGCGGAATAGCGGGGAAAATAGTATGCAGAGAATGTGTTCACGATCTCCAGATATATGCGCTCCTACTATATCGCGTAGATAATATGTAGAGAATGCTAAAAGAATAACCGGAGATGCATGGTACTCTCTAGGCCTATTCTGCGTTGCGTAGATAGTGTGTAGAACATATAACTAGAACAGCTAAAACCTTAAAAATCTCGCAGTTTTCATTATTTTACGTTTGCGAAAAGGAGTAAATACGGAACGTTGATTGGGTCTAGTTAGCCCTTCATATAATATACATCATGTTTGCTTTTAGGAAGATTCTGAAAATGGTAAAAATTATGAAAATATCTGGGATCAAAAAAGTTCACTTTAATTAGAGCAGATATCATTTTGATCGAATAATGCAAAATAAAAAGTAGTGATAATTTCTGTCTCATATAAAAATTAAAAAGAAAGTTACAGCAGCGCATACCTTTAGATTGTGCAATATGTAATTTTTTTCTAATTGGAAAAATTGGTTTTTAAATAAATTCTGCTGCTTGCATAGATTTTAGAGGCTACTCCACACGTTCTCACTTTTGAAAAGGACATTCTCCGCATGTATGAAAATATTCGCTATAATAGAATTTATTTAATGTTCCCTTCGAACCTGCAAACATATTTCTACGACTTAATGTCAATCAAGTTCAAGTTTGTATTGAATTTGGGGTATCGCTTTTATGAACCAGCCAGTTCGATCGGTTAATTTCTTGAATTATACGTATTCGACTTCTCTACGGGTATGTTACCTGAGGGCGATCACGGATTTTATCTCGGACGGTGAGATGTTAACGAACGAACGGTTCAGGAAAGAAGAGAAGTGAATGTACGATCTTCTTCTCCTCTACGCCTTCGCTCAATCAGATTGTCGTTGCCAATCGGTGGTTTAACCACATTCGAAATAGGTTCGTTGACTTAACTCGAATGCTGCATTCCCATCCCCTTCCGTCTTACAGTGCCGTAGCTTACAGTATCAAACAGGCAACACCATGTCTGCTGCCTTGAACTAATGACGTATAGATATATGAAAGTTGAAGATATCGAATTAACTTAATACTTAATTTATTAATTTATAATTAAAGGTACAATAATAATATAAGAAAATGACAATCTTAAACTTACGTGTAGGACACAGACTTGTTTTGGTCCTTACAAGGTGCTTTATAGCACTCACGCTAAAGACAAATGAAATTTTTACAAAATTAATCGACTTCAGAAGGACTCTGGTTTTTATTAAGTCAATCCATTCAGAATCGTTTTTTGAATCGATTGCATGTTTACTCCGTCTGATGTCCATCATGTATTTTCGTATTGCACTTTTTCTTTCTGGTGTAGATTTGTACACGGACGCAAATATGGATTTTTTTCTAATGATGCTTCTCCTTTGTTACATGCCAGGAAATACAAATATTGTATGCATAAATTTTTTTAAAAGAGGTGCGTCTCTAAAAAAGTAAAAAGAAAATATACTCACTTTTCGGCGAGCGGAAAACTTACTTTTAATAACTAAGCTTAGGTTTTTTTAATGATAAC
>NW_024003995.1:0-2353 GCF_014805625.2 Glossina fuscipes | reverse complement strand
GGAAAACTTACTTTTAATAACTAAGCTTAGGTTTTTTTAATGATAACAAATAAAATTAAGTTAGTTTATGTCGCAGCTTACAATAAATTGGAAACATATTTATTGACGTGTGTGCATTTGTTCCGCGTGTATGTTATAATGAAATATCAAACATCGTATGCAAATTTTTGGCTACTCATCGCCGAGTGCAAACTAATTTAGCGTCAAAGCGTCAATTAGTACAACGGATATAATTAAAAATATAATTCAAAATTTTTTATAAATTTTTTAAATATGTACATAAGTAAGTACGATCTACAGCATATTATATAGTAAATGAATTCCATTTCATTTATTATTAATTTTTTTTTTTTTTTTATAATTTATTTATCATTATTATGCGACAAGGGAAATTTTTGCTGGTTTTATACGCTTCGCTAAGAAGCAACGATAGTTAGAGGTAGATTACCGAAATCCCATTTATCAGTTCACGTATTTGTCGTCATGCTTTACCAATATGTAAGAAAGAAGAAACTCTTGGCATACATAGGTCCTTGCCTAGACTAATAAATCAATGGGTAAGGAAACTGTGCTCTCGCCTTCGCCTATTTCAAGCTCGGTGTTAAGTTCATGCGCCAAGTTGCAATTTGTATGTTCGTCCGACCATCCTCGCTCTTCCGCTGGAATGTATTGACGCGGTACCTATCCCAAATGCATGTTTTATGGAACTCATAAGAACCTTTCATATTATATTCGTTTTCTGACTTATCAGTCCCCCTACCTTGGTCGTTCATCTATTCAGGTAAAATAAATGCATTTACAATTACATGGATTAGTATAATCATTATGACTAATGCATAAGTAAGCAATGCACCGAGTATATAAAAAGGAGAAGTTGCATGCATTTTCTTAGTGCGCACCGACTTCTTTCGCTGTAAACAAGTGTAAAAGAATTAGAAATAAATTAATAAAAAAATTAATTTAAAAAAAGACATGAACATAATGAAAAATATAAAGGATTTCACGGTCAATAATGACGATTTAAAAAAAATGTCTATTACGGATTTCTATAAAGATCAGGAAATATTTATAACCGGTGGCTCCGGGTTTATAGGAAAAGCTCTGATAGAGAAACTGTTACGTTCGTTTCCTAACTTTAAGAAAATGTTTATATTGTTGCGTTCAAAAAAGAATAAAACAGCCGATGAGAGACTTCAAGAACTTTTAGATATTTCAATATTTCAGAGAGCACGAGATGAGCAACCGGAAAGTTTTAAAAAAATCCACGCTATTGCTGGTGATTGCCGGGAGCTAGGTTTAAGCATCAGCAGTGAAGACCTCAAACGCATCGAAAATGTTACCATTATTTTTCATTCGGCTGCCAATGTCAGGTAAATGCTTAACGCCTAAGTAACCATAAAGTTCGTAATTTTTCTTTCTAACTCATTGTTTGTTTTTCTAAAAAGATTCGATAACCCTCTCAAGGAATCCATTTTTGTAAATTTACGTGGCACTCATGAAGTCTTAAAAATTGCCGAAACGATGACAAAGCTAAAGGCTTTCATACACGTCTCCACTTTATATTCGAATGTTGATCAACCCTGCATATACGAAAAGGTACCTCCTATTATACGAGCTTACACGACAAACTCGACTTGCAGTGTTTTTACAGATTCTTCCAAATTCTGCTGATTGGCGTACGACCATTAAATTAGCTGAAACATTTGATGAGAAAACTTTGGACATACTTTTTAAAAAGTATAGTTCGAATCACCCGAACACTTATACATTTGCAAAAAGTTTAAGTGAACATCTTGTAAATGATTATAAGAATAAATTGCCCGTTTTAGTATATCGCGTAGCTATGGGTAAGATCGGTCATTCTAAGTCAAAAGTTTATATAAGCGATTTGTTGCTAACTTCTTTTTTTTTCTTCCATGCGTAAAGTGGTCAGTAGTGTTGATGAGCCCGTACCCGGTTGGCTGGATAATGTGAATGGTCCTTTTGGCTTATTTCTGACTGCATCACTTGGTTTAACGCGTACGGCACTTATCAGCCCCCATACAAAATTGAATATGATTCCATGCGATGCCACGGTTCACGGTTTAATTATATCCGCGTATGCTGTCGTCTCAGACGCTAGTTTTGCAAATAATTCAAAGGACTCTGTAGTAGTTTTAAACAGTTGTTATTCAAATGAAAATTTAACCCCAATGTGGAAAATACTGCATGATGGCAAAATGTTAGCTAAAGAAAATCCTTCGGAAAACATGGTATGGCTTCCAGGTGGGAAAGTAACAGGTTCTTTTCCAGAATACTTCATTAGGGTATGTTTCAATTTTTATTGTGAATAAAATCAAACAATTAGTAATTA
>NW_024003994.1:0-2542 GCF_014805625.2 Glossina fuscipes | reverse complement strand
AAATTCGATCATAGTGTGTGTCGCGTAAGTTTAATTGAAGCAAATCTAAACAAAGGTTGGTGTGCATAAAGCCACCGCATTCAACATAATTTCCAGTCGTTTCCTTGAATCGAAAATTTCTATCCTTCTTTAACCTCGTCAATTCCGTATCACTTGTTTTTCGATGATGAACGAATAAAAACCAAGTCAGGAGCGTAGTATCTCACGCCGATTTAGTCACTCAAGAGAATAATCAAATACCATAACTATATTCAACGTCTTCTTTACGGACATGTTAGCATCGTCCGTTTCATCAACATCCCATTGTTTTCCTATATTAAGTAATCAGATAATTTTGTGTTATCGTAAATTATAACGGATACCTGGGTATATTTTTTCGCTTTCTTTTGTGTTATTGGTAAATTCTCTTTTTTTTAATGTGTCTATAAAAATTTATAAAAGTGTGTTAGAATTTTATTCATGGAAGGAAAGTGGGTATAAGGATTCACTTAGGGGTCTCCGTATAAAAATATATGCCGAACGTCGACCGTAGATAGGGCAGGGTACAGATCAGCCATGGGCCCAAACGGTCAATTAGCTTTGTATGCCCGTCAATAAGGGTAATAAAAGCACTTCTTTTAGTTGTAGCTGATTGCGGAATGTCTTTTTCCCTTTGCCAGAAATAATCTGCAAATAACATACCTGAAAAATTTCCAACCATACATAAAATCACAATAATGACACTAGAAAATTAAATATCATGCGCTTCTTATATATATCCATGCTCATATCATAAATGTATAGAACGCATCATGCATCATATCACGTACCATTTCCCACATATTTGATATGTCAAATTTTTCGCCTTGTGCGTATATGGACCGGCAACTAAAAATTATACAAATATATAACATAATGAAGAAAGAGAAAAATGAACAGAAAATTTATTTACATGTTTACGCATAGATTTTATCTTCAATGTCATGGCCACGGGATGGAAACATTGCAGCAAAAAGTAGATTACTATTAAATTACATTTCAATATGTAGTGAATAATAATAATATATGTAAATGTATATATGCCTGAGGGTAAATAAACACCAAAAACAAATGCAGAAAATAAATCTGGAAAACAAAACACTGCTTATCTGGCACCTACACCACAACCCAGTTCATATGAATGTATTTAAAAATAACGAAATTATTTTAGGCGCCTACGCTAAAGATAATGTAAACGTGGTCGTCTAAGGTGTAATGAGATTTTGATCCTCAGCAATAAAAGAAAAACGAAAACAAAGAGAACTCGCTTCGGGTTACCGAGGAGGCTTTTAAAGCTATTTTTAACGAACTCTGCTTTCATTTTTTTTTGCCGGTGTGTAATATGTCGTCCGCGACTTCGCGTCTGTGTGGAATATTTGCTCCTTCACCTCATGGAAGCTACATTTCGTAAGTATCTCCGTCCACACTTTTGGTGTAGTATCTAAAATAAGCCTACGCCATCCTTTCTATGGAAGAGGTCACCAAGGAGAAACTGACACGTTCTAAATTTAGGAAAATTAATCCTTTTGTCAAGGACCTTATTCTCATTCAACCATTTCGCCGAATTAGATGTAACGTCCATGCAAAGGCATCTTGAAAAATAGACTTACATACAAAAATAACGCAGGAAATAGACCTAAATGATCTAAATTTAGTTCAGATATTTTTATCATCACAACTATATAATCTCATTATGATGTGTTAAAAATTAAAGCGTTTTTCGATATAAAGGGTATACCTTTCGTAGGAACGATCATGCAAAGAATATACATGGTTCTATCCAACTTAAACTCTTCACATTAACTTAGCATACAGATTTCATTTATAAGGCTTTTCTGTTAGGTCCAAACTTGTGTAAAGGGGGAGATATATTACTTACGTAATTGTAATTAGAAATACTCCCCGCGGATAGACACATTTTCGTTAGCTCTTTATGTAATTCAAAGATTTTTTATTTTCCAATTACAAGCTTTCCTCTTGAAGTTGATTGCTGCAATTAGATATCAATGTGAAAAAATTTGAACAATGCTAGTGCGCTAATAAGATCCGGAGGCTGTTTGCGGCAATGTAATTATCTTTATTTTCAAATTTTATTTTTCACTCTTTTAACGATTTGGGAAATAATACCATTTTCACTTCAGAGAGTATTCTACTTTCGAGCCATTTACCTTGCTTTTAACTTCGCATCTAATTTCTTTAATAGGTCGCTTTGAGCAAATTGGAGTTTCACGCATCTTGCAGCTTACCTAATATATTGAAAGGAATTCAAGACAAAGGAGAAAAGCAAACCGGGGTATTATCAACGTAATACTTGTTTACTTAAGAAAATGAAACTTACATGGAAACGGTATAAAGTTAATTATCATAGATAATGCTTACGCTGGCAAAATTCATTCCAATAAGCAAGAAAATTGTATTTGGCCGTGATCCAATCTTTTTTATAGCCGCCACAGTTATCCTAAAAATAATAAAAGAAATAAAGGATCTAAGTTTTCATGCTCTATAAAATGGAGTGGGAGCGCCT
>NW_024003993.1:0-1157 GCF_014805625.2 Glossina fuscipes | reverse complement strand
AAATTCGATCATAGTGTGTGTCGCGTAAGTTTAATTGAAGCAAATCTGAACAAAGGTTGATGTGCATAAAGCCACCGCATTCAACATAATCTCCAGTCGTTTCCTTGAATCGAAAATTGCTATCCTTCTTTAACCTCATCAATTCCATATCACTTATTTTTCGATGATGAACGAATAAAAACCAAGTCAGGAGCGTGATATCTCACGCCGATTTAGTCACTCAAGAGAACAATCAAATACCATAACTATATTCAACGTCTTCTTTACGGGCATGTTAGCATCGTCCGTTTCATCAACATCCCATTGTTTTCCTATATTAAGTAATCAGAAAATTTTGTGTTATCGTAAATTATAACGGATACCTGGGTATATTTTTTCGCTTTCTTTTATGTTATTGGTAAATTCTCTTTTTTTTAATGTGTCTATAAAAATTTATAAAAGTGTGTTAGAATTTTATTCATGGAAGGAAAGTGGGTATAAGGATTCACTTAGGGGTCTCCGTATAGAAATATATGCCGAACGTCGACCGTAGATAGGGCAGGGTACAGATCAGCCATGGGCCCAAACGGTCAATTAGCTTTGTATGCCCGTCAATAAGGGTAATAAAAGCACTTCTTTTAGTTGTAGCTGATTGCGGAATGTCTTTTTCCCTTTGCCAGAAATAATCTGCAAATAACATACCTGAAAAATTTCCAACCATACATAAAATCACAATAATGACACTAGAAAATTAAATATCATGCCCTTCTTATATATATCCATGCTCGTATAATAAATGTATAGAACGCATCATGCATCATATCACGTACCATTTCCCACATATTTGATATGTCAAATTTTTCCCCTTGTGTCGTATATGGACCGGCAACTAAAAATTATACAAAAATATAACATAACGAAGAAAGAGAAAAATGAACAGAAAATTTATTTACATGTTTACGCATAGATTTTATCTTCAATGTCATGGCCACGGGATGGAAACATTGCAGCAAAAAGTAGATTACTATTAAATTACATTTCAATATGTAGTGAATAATAATAATATATGTAAATGTATATATGCCTGAGGGTAAATAAACACCAACAACAAATGCAGAAAATAAATCTGGAAAACAAAACACTGCTTATCTGGCACCTACACCACAACCCAGTTCATA
>NW_024003992.1:0-2115 GCF_014805625.2 Glossina fuscipes | reverse complement strand
CGTTCATTTAGTTCGTTTTTTTTATTATTTCATTTTTTTATATATATATATTTTTTTTTTTTTTTCTTTGTCTAAAGAAAAATTTTTAAATCCTCGGCGGCGAGGAAAAAGAAAAAGAGTTTCATGACAAAGTGGCGCCCAACGCAAACCGACCTAATGAAAACCTTATACTAATTTGTGAATTAATTAAAGAAAATTAATTTTTAAAAGAAGAATTAATTAAAGGAAAGAAGGAAAAATTTCCTTCTATTGACAAAAGTTGGTCGCCATAAATTCAAGACAAAGTGGCGCAATTTCGACCTATTATAATGATTTTTAGGCTATTTAACTTTTGAATCAATTAAAGAAATTTGTTTTTGAAAAAAAATTAATTAAAAGAAAAAAAGGGGAACATTTCCTTTTTTCTTTCCTTTTATTGATTAAAGTTGCCGACGGTGTAAAACCCGGTGAAAAGATTTTTCAATTTTTGATGAAAAGGGAAACCGCGATCTATTATAAAATTTTTTTCTTATTGATAAGCGTTGGTCGCCATAAATTCATGACTAAGTGGCGCCCAACGAAATAGTTAGCCCAAGTATAAAGTTTTAAATCAATTAAAGAAAATTCGTTTGTGAAAAAAAAATTTGATTAAAGAAAAAAAAAAAAGGAAAAAAAAAAAAGGAGAAATTTGTTTTTTTTACCTTTTAATGATTAACGTTGGTCGCTGTGCTCCATGACAAAGTGGCAAACAGCGACAGACGCGGACATAAAATATATAAATATATAATAAAACATTTCTTCCTTTTTTTTCTCTTTTTTTCTAAATTGATAAACGTTGGTCGCTATGTTTCATGACAAAGTGGCGCCCAACGTGTGTAAAACCCGGTCTAGGAAAATTTAAAAATAAAAAAAAAAAAGAAAAAATTTTTAATTAAAGAGGAAAAAGATGGAAAATTTTTCTTTTCCTTTTGATTAAAGTTGGCATAAAATCTGTTTTCTTCGTTTATTGATAAACGTTGGTCGCCATAAATTCATGACAAAGTGGCGCCCAACGTAACGTGACCCAGTACAAAGGTTGTAACAATTGTTGAAATTAATTAAAGAAAATTTAGTGTTTTGAAAAAAAATAAATCTCGTTTTTAGGCATTATTTCCTATACCGAGTATTTGTTTTTATTATCGATTGTAACAAGTTAACGTTCGTATATATTGAGACTCTGTGGAGAATGTGAGGAAACACCGTAAAAAGAATTAAAAATCATTTAATTTTTTTTTCCTTCCACCCCTAAGCGATTACTTATAATAACAGGTGCCTTTCCTTGATTGGCTAGACTACTCTATACCAGCATTTTAAGTTGTCTGTCTGAAGTTACCAAGCAGTTCACAAGAAACAGTGAACAGTGAAAGTTTGATATCAATGTTTGATTCTGATTTTTTTTTTATTTCAGTTTTTGATTCTATTGCTTTTTACTTCAATTTTTGATTCTAATCTTTTTACTTCAATTGTTGATTCTAAAATTTTTTTTTATTATCTCATTTTTTTTTATTATTCTGAATTTCTGCTTCAATTGTTGATCCCAATTTTTTATTTCAATTTTTGATTCTAATTTTTATTTCGGTTTTTTTTGATTCTAATTTTTATTTCAATTGTCGATTCGATTTTTTTTTATTCCCATTTTGATCCTAATTTCTATTTCAATTTTTGCTTCAGATTTTGCCCAATTAAAATAATTTTTAAAGTCAACAGTTTTTTTGAATGGTCCTCTCCGAATAAATTGTTTTTTTTTCCAGCACGAAATATATACATAACAATAATAGCACAGAGTCAAGACGAATTTAACTTGTGTTACAAATAAATCTATTTCGTCGCGGGATAGATTCATTTAGTTGCTTTAATGTAAGACGGTTTCGTTACACGAAGTGATGCTTGGCATCAAGTCAATTTTATTTCATTGGATGCCATGGAAGGAACGGGAGAATCCGCAAGACTTCCTTTTAGTAATTGTATTGGGTAATGTTTACACAAAAAAATATGAAAAAAAAAAAGAGAAAAGAAAAAGTAATAATGGTAATAAGAAATGATAGTAGAGGGGGGGTTCGCCAAACTGTTATCGCAGTTCTGTCGCTCCGGCGTGGA
>NW_024003991.1:0-4647 GCF_014805625.2 Glossina fuscipes | reverse complement strand
TATCGCAGTTCTGTCGCTCCGGCGTGGATCTGTTGGGCAGGGCGGCAGTATAAAGGGGGGTTTCCTGAGCGGTACGCCCACCAAACCGTGCACGTAAAACACGGTGGGGGTCGACGGTTCAGGAGGGAAGAGAAGGCAAATGTTGTGGGGTCCGGGAAGAATAATCGGGGGGGAAACGGAACCTCAGGTGCACACCCACGCCGTGCTCAGCCACAGCACGGGCGTTTTAAAAGAAAAAAAAAAAAAGAAATCGAAGTCTCTAGGAGACATTCTTATTGTACATACGTTTATTTTTAACCATTCTTATTATACATACGTTTTTTGATAACCATTCTTATTATACATACGTTTTTTTGATAACCATTCTTATCATACATACGTTTATTTTTAACCATTCTTATTATACATACGTTTATTTTCTCGCTATATATATATAGATAGATATAAAAAAAAAAAAAAAATAAAAAAAAAAAAAAAAGGGAAAACACACAAAAGATACGAAATAAGAGAAGAAAACTCATATATATATACATAGATGTAAAGGAAGAAATACTAAGATTAAGATACAAAACATCTCTAAATAACGAATGTTGTAAGCACTTTGCTTGGTTTATTTCTTTCCGGTCTTAGTGGTCAGTTTTGCCACATTAATTACCTTCTTTGTTCAGATTGATTGTTCTGCTTTTGCTTCTCTTCTATCGATCGTGTCAAGTCACGACTACGACATCGGATTGTTGGTTTAAGAAAGGGGGGTATATTGGTAGTTTTTCTTCAAGTTTGGTTTGTACCTAGTCCTTGCGGTGCTAGGGTTTTGTCTTCGGGGAGTTTTTTTCTCAAGGGTCTTCGGTTACCTGTTGTACGATAGCAGTAGGGCTAGAAAACGTAGCAATCGGGGGGTCCAACCTGGTATGAACCCAAGCTGCAATCCAGCCCACGCTTCACAAACGGTAGACGAGTCCCTGGCGACCCGATTGGATCCAGTATTACAGCAATACCAGCTCGGGGGAAACTACACCACCGTAGAGTATCCTGCAGATAGCAGTGCAGCATCACTCTTTAACAGCCTCAGCCGAAAGCTGAACCTCCTCTTTAAAATGTCCGACAACGAAACGACAGACATCACGCGCAACGCCGGTAGCAACATCGCAGGTAATGGTCACAGCGGTCACCGCCAACCAGGCCCAGCAGGAGAAACAGCTAGCTCGGATCTAGACCTAGCGAGCATGCTAAAACAACAACATGAAATGCTCCTAAGCTGCATGCAGGAGATTAGCCACCTAAAGCAGGAGAAGTCCGCGGCAACGCAGCGAACCCAATCACGAGACAGCGAAGGAACGCAAAATTTTATGATAGCAGCATCGACTTCAACACCACAACAGCAGATGCCACCCCAGACAGTAGCGCAGCCCAGCGGCAGTTACCACCACGACCAGCAGACAGGACAGCAGCGCACCAGCGATGAAAACACCCGGAGGCGGAACATAGACCTCAATCGCTGGCACATTAAATTTGACGGCTCCGGTAAGGGTCTTACGGTCGAGAGCTTTGTGTTCCGAGTGGAACGGCTCAGACAGCAGCACCAGATAAGCCATGAAGAATTGTTTGCCGAGTTTCACTGCCTAGTGACCGGTCCGGCCAGCAAATGGTATTGGCAGCTGCTCGAGGATAGAGAAGGAGACATCACCTTTGATTATTTCACGCTGAAAGCTGAGCTCCTCAACCAATTCAAGACTGCAGACTCTGATTACGAGATAATCAGAGAAGTCATGGAGCGAAAGCAGCAGCATGCGGAGAGCTTCGAGGACTATTACGCGGAGATACACGACCTGACATTCCGCCTACGCAGAAAGATCCCGGAGGCAGAAATGATTAAAATAATGAAGTCCAACCTTAAGCCTAGTCTGGCCGCACTGATTTTCGCCACCAAGGTAGAAAGCATTGGCGAGTTCAAATCCGAATGCAAGAGGGCGGAAAAGCTGTTGAGAGAAAATAGAAGCAGGCCGAAACACGTGAGCGAGATCGGTCAGGGAGGTGAAAATGGTGACGGGGTTCATCGCGAAGCAGTCGAAGCCCTAGCGCCGCGGCATGGTCCAAACAGCGACAGGCAACGGGAAAACGGCGGGGCTATGAAACACCAAAAGAGATGGATCAACACAGGCCACGCAAGTAACCATCCGAACGAGCGGCACCATCTGCAACCAGCAACATCACGTACAGGCCAGCCAAAACAAGAAGCAGCAGCAGCAGTGGCAACACCCAAGCACTGTACCACCACACCAGCACCAGCGATCGCAGTGAAGACAGCGCAGAGCATGGCCTTCTGCCAGTCACCCTTCCATCTGATGACCTGCTATGTGTGCGGTATGCCGGGAGATCACTTTCTGAGAAATCCAGCAGAAAACACTAGAGAAGATCGATGCAGGTGTCCTTTCCACCACATGGTCTGTTTCATATGCGGCAGGAATGAGAGCTACGGCGCTGTACCCGCATCGGAAAACACCAGGCTGGCGAGGCAAGCCGGGAACCCCTGCCAGACGAGACGTCACCCGGAACAGCAGCAACAACAATGACAACAACACCAACGATAACAATAGCAGCAACCACATCAACATCAACACCAGCAACATCAACAGTAACATTAACAACACCATTAGCAATAACAACACCATCAGCAGTAACAACACCACCAACAGCAGCAACCACATCAACATCAACACCAGTAACACCAACAGTAACATCAACAACAACAACAGTAATAGCAACACCAGCAATAACAACAAGAACAACACCAACCGCAGCAGTGACAATACTAATGCGAGCAGCAACAGGCGCAACTATAACACCAGCGACGGGTCAAGACATCCCCGAGTACAAAAGCTTAGCACAAAGGATCGCGGACTACCAGCAGAAGCGACACGACATTTTCAGCGCAGAAATTTCTAGAAGGCGAGCGCTCACTAGAAGACATGGAAAGATTCTGATCTTACGCCAAAGGAGGAAGGCGTACAGGAGGTTTCAGCAAAAGGAAATCTCCGCGATTGTCTCCCTAGAGCACGATGACAGGATGTTTGCTCGGACCAAAGTCGACAACACCGAAGTAACCGCTCTTCTGGACACAGGAGCCAGCGTTAGTTGTTGTGGGGCCGGAGCAACGAGATTCCTTGAGAACCGAAGGCATCGAATCATCAAGCTAAGGGATGGACACGTTAAAACAGCAAATGGAGAAAAGACCTCAGTAACGGGGCTCATCACCTTACCCGTCGAGTGGGAGGGTGAAACCAGGAGTATTGAATTTTACATAGTACCAGAGTTGCGGCAGCAATTTTATTTCGGCATCGACTTCTGGAAGGCTTTTGGCTTATCTGTCGCCACCAAAGCAGACACTATTAAGTCTCCGAATAAATGCCAAGTTTTAGACGCCATAAGCCAAGGAAACGATAACTCCAAGAGCTACCGAAACTCGCCACTTCAACTGACTGGTGTAAAGCAAACCTCTCTAGGTGAAGGTAAGGAAACATTGCCACACAACACACGCGAAAAGTTCAGCGGATCTATTGAAATCACCTCGTCAACGTCACCTTTACGTAATCGGCGTCAACAAAAGCAGCAGAGCCAGCTCAACAACGCTGAAACGACAATAGCAGTAGTAAGTCACCGTAACCAGCTATTGCCTTCTGCGACAGCTATTAGCGACATTGCTAATCATGCTAAGCAAAACGAACTGGCGAAACGTACACGCATCAGTGAAAATTTAAGTAGCCAACATAGTACACGGAAATCTTCAAGGCCTCATCCACCTGCAACTACCGTAACTGCAACAGCTCAGCATATTAAATCTTGTTCTCAGCCTGCCCCGCAAGCGTACATAAACCAGGCCACAATAAACCTAGCATCAAGCGGCCGCTCAACGATGATAAACAGTGAACTCAAATTCTCTACCAACACGAGTGGTGGAAGTAATAATGATGGCAGCAGTAGTCGAACACCTTTCGACTTGGCCACGGAAGCGTTGAGAGGTTCACGACCCATAGATCGCGAAAGGTTGCTAAACTTGTTGCAAAGAATCGCAAATGAAAGTCAACAATATCAGATGCAAAATCTACTACTCAAAGGGTTTCTCGACTTACGGAATGAACAGATTAGACAGCTTAGCCACAAGGTGCAAGTTCGATGACACCAGCTAGAAGACAGCTAGCTAGCTAGGGGTATAACAAGCCGAAGGTATTCTCTTCTCTAAAACCTCTTCAGTATACACCGAGTCTGCCCGGCTAACTCAGTCGGTAGAACAGAGACTCTTAAACTCAGGGCGTGGGTCGAAGCCACACGTTGGTCCGTAGTAGTCGGTCGTCGGGGGTGTGGTCGGTCTGTCCGCGGACTTTTTGACGTACACATTCCATATCGCAGGCGATATCGATGGGTCCGAGCTGTAACGGCCGCGAACAAACCTTGGGTAGGGTGTCTGTCGGTCTGTGTCAACCGCAAGCGGCGCAATAACGGCATGCCGTTAGACAAAATCATGCGATTTCGTGGTACCGCAAGTAAATCGCATGATCTTGCGGTATATGTGTTTATTTTTTTTCTTTTCTGATCTCCTTACTTACAAGTACAGTCAAAATCGTATGATTTTGCGGTACCTTTGCTTGCTTT
>NW_024003990.1:0-8438 GCF_014805625.2 Glossina fuscipes | reverse complement strand
TGTGTTTGAAGAATATTTTTTATTTATAACTTTACCAAAAAAAAAAAGATGTTGAATAGTTATCTTTTTTAAGCTTCAAATGCATATTGTTGCTAATTGTCTATGTACAAGCCTCATTCAATTTTAAAATTAATTTAAGTAAAGAAAATTAAAAATAAAATGATATTGATAGGTAAGAAGATACGAGGTTTTAATCATACCTTTAGAAATAATATACCTCGTTACGCATTTATGAATTAAGAACTATATATTTTTTTTTTTTGACCCTCAACCCATAAATGCAGTCTTTAATGAGAGAAACCTTAATTTTCACTGATTAAATTTTATTGGACTATTGTATAGTCATATACGTATATATATATATAAGTCCTTGGTGATAAAAGTAATTAATAAATTTTGCGTGTTTTTCGTAATTATTTTCAGTTACTATTCAACTTTCGTTCATCTATTTTTCTTAACTTCTGCAAAAAAAAAAAAAAAAAAAAAAAAAAAAAAAAAAAAAAAAAAAAAAAACATATTCATAAGCCATATAAACTTACGAACAAAGAGACAAAGTTTTGTAAATCGACTGAGAATTTTTTGCTGCTCAATAATCGTACCCCTCGCAGAATATCTAATGCGTATTCCTCGATATTACAAATCAAACAATGAAAAATGCCTCTTCTACGACCGAGTAAAATAATAGAAACCGAGTTAACGCAAATGCGAATCAATAGTGAATTTAAAGAGAATAAAAGAGAAAGATGTCGTGTTTACTTTTTTTTTATGCACGTGAATAGTAACATGAAATAGACAATAAAGAGGAGAAAAAACGTAAAGGCCTGACATCACACAAAGTGCATGATTATCATTTATACGTGGACGGCACTTATTTTTTTCGCAAGCAATTCTCGCTGTTATTACAATTTGTCTTGGCAACAGAAAATGCATGACCATATTAAGAAGCATAAGCATCTATATAAATGTTTGTGTTCACCACATTTGAAAATAATTTGTTTGGTTTTGTGCTTTCACAAGTTTGTAATAAAAATTTCGTTAACGCGATGATTAATTTAAAAAAATGTATGTATTTACAGCAAAGATGATATATATTTTATTTTCAATGTTTTCCTCGTTCAAAGTAAGAGCAGAGAGATTAGGTTGCAAAAATGAAACATATTATGTCAATTCGCTACTACGCCATCGTTACTAATATAACGATATATTATCTCAGCATCATACATACATTAAAAAAAAGAAAAACAAAAATTGTTCTCTTTTCTATTCGAGTAGTTGCGTACAGACCTTTCAAGTAGAGCAAGAAATTTAGATGAAATAGCAAACTAAAAATTATGGAAAAATAATAGTACAATATATTTGTGGAATAAACAAAAATGAATGAAAATAAATAATAAATTAAATGAACGTGTGATACACATTCAAATAAATTTAACGCATATACTCGTCAGCCAATCACATATTAAAAATAAGTTATTTTAGGAAATTTAATAAATATCCGAAGGTCATGGGATGCAAACATTTTGAAAAGTTGAAATATATATTTTATCAATTTTCTTGCTTTCAATTTCTTTTCCATTTTTTTTTTTTTTGATAAAAACTGCTCAAGAACTGAGAGAGAAAGAGACGGAAAGAGAAACAACAGAAAAGAAATTAAGTTAAACACACAATCGCTTCTTTTCTGTATATATTTATTTCATTCATAGCCAGACGGGCCTCCAACGTTCTTGATAATCGACTGAGTGACTGACTAAACTAGATTTTTATTGAAGGTTGTTGTGTGGTGTCTAAATTGTATGTTATAGGGTTGCTAAGTTTTATGATTATTGCACTTGAAAGTTTTTTTTGCAACAAATCAATATATGGCAACCGGTTACATCCAGGGTCAAGAAAATATATTGCAAGTGGTTATCATTTAAATAGATGATAAGATATTGTCTATGCATTCATATTTTGCTGTTTTAATGGTTGCTTGTCCGAATGTTGATATGTTGGTAACCCTGTTTCGTTTTTTTTTTACATCTCACGCAAAGCTCTTTAAATTATATTCTGCCATGAACCTCTCAGACATTTATAATATAATAACTCACCCATACATGTGCAAGATAAAGATTTATTCTCCTCAGTATACGTGTGTGTTAACAAAGCACAGTGGGATTAGTTTCAAAAAATTTAATCTAAAAATTATATTTAAAATCTTAAAAATGAGATAATATTAATAATAATATTTCTAAAAATATTATTAACTATTGTATAAAATGTATACTCACAATTAATATATCCAATGTCCAACAATGTTTTCTTTCTGTTATGCTCTTAAATTTAGTCATCAGTTTCGAATCGAACACATTTTCCCCTCTTCCATATTCAAGCTGTTCAAGCATTGAAGCTTTTCCCCTCAGATAACCATAGTTGCGTGTATATATCAGTCTCTTTCAGGCAAAGCAGTCTGATATTAGAAACGAGAAAAACACTTTTGGATCAGACAATAGAAAAGGAAGTTCTATTCAAATTGGTAAATTTTTATTATTTCTTTAAAATCTTTGAAGACATTTATAGTAGATGAATAAATTGCAGCGATTAAGAAAATTAAACGATTTTTTGCGAATAAATAATTATAAACCAAAGGATTTGCCGCAGCCGAAGGATAAAGCACGAATCTTATATAAAAACAGCCAGAGGCAAGACAGTGACAAGGTTGCTTACAGAGTGTACGCTAAAAAAAAGTCTTCGAGAAATTTCTGGAAAGATTGTTCGCAACAAAATTTAATAAATAAAAGTTATCCACGTTGAAAATGCTGCCGGCAAATAATACCTTTATGGCCCGGGAGAACGTATCCATGCCTTCGGTTTGTGAAAACCTCGTTAACGTTATTGGGCAAACTGTTCGAAATGAAAATCTGAAAATTCTGGAAACTAATGTTAAACGCAAGGCTGAAAACAACGATGCCAGAAATGTGGAGCCGAAGCGTTCAGCGTTCAGCAAGCTAGCAAATGTCAATTTCAATCACAATAATAAAATTACTATTCATCCGGATGATGCCGTAAAGCAACGAGGAGAACCTACGAAAAAGGGCGATAAACGCAACGATGTTCAGCAAAGCGGTGAGCAAACGCAACAGGAATGTTGTGTTATGCAAAAATATGAAAAAGGGAAAATCGTAATGGAAACTAATTGCAGAAAACTAGAAAATAGCGACAATAACAAGAACATAACCTCAAAAGAAGTAGAAAATGTAGCGGGCACATCGCAAAGCATTAAGCAGCTAATCGTCGCATCGTCTGTCGAAAACGTTCCGCCATCTAAAAAGGTGACTGAAAATAAACTAATTTGCCAAACAATGCAAAACAATGACGAAGACTTTGACAGGACCAACTGGAATGATCCACTTCATGTCTCACAATATGCCATGGATATATTTAAATATTTGAAAGAGCGAGAAACTGCATTTCCAATAGATGACTATATGAAACGTCAAGTTAATTTATCCAAAAATATGCGTGCCATTCTTGTGGACTGGATGGTAGGTGCGCAAGAAACAATGGCATTTAATGATGGATCTCTCCATTTAGCGGTAAAGATAGTCGACTTGTTTTTGTGCAAAGTTGTTATTAATAAGGATAAGTTACAATTATTGGGAGCTACCGCTCTATTTATAGCTTGCAAATTTGATAATCGTACGATTCCATTGATTGGAGAATTGGTATATGTTTGCGGTGACAATTACAAGTATGACGATTTCATACGCATGGAGATTTCAATTTTGCGAGCGATTGACTTTGATCTCGGCATACCGTTGGCTTATGAATTTTTGCGACGTTACTCTTATTGTGGACGCGTGGCAGCAACTACTCTTACATTAGCTCGTTACATACTTGAAATATCGTTGACGTATTATGATACCGTTACTTTTAGTGATTCCAAAATGGCTGCAGCCGCTTTATTTATTGCTTTACGCATGTTTGGTGTTGATCAAGGGTGGAATATTACTTTAAAATATTATTCTGGCTATAAACTGACGGATTTCGTGGAAATTATAACAGTAATAAATGGAATTTTACTTCGCAAACCGAAATCCAACTTGAATAATGTACGCGAGAAATATATAAGCGAAACTTTTTATGAGGTAGCCAGAGTGCCATTCATAACCACCCCTGATCTATTTAAGGATAATTTAGATTACATTTAAAATCAATCAACTGTTCATATATAGAAAAAAGGATCAGAATACTTGCCACATTTTAGAGATTTTTTAAAGGAATTGCAAAAATTAAATGTGTTCGATTAAAAAATAGCATATTTATGTACCCAAATATTTGGGGAAAAAAAAAAATAAATAAATAAAAAAAATAAATTCCACAAAACTAGTCACATCTTAACTTCTAATGGCAGGTTTATTTACCATTTTTTCTTTCCTTTTCTCAAACGAGTAGGCTTCGGACTTTCAGTCACGCTTGACTAGCGATAAAAGTTTTTATTTTTGCATGTTTGTGTATTCCCGACTTTTAAGAAGTAGTTAAGTTAAGTTTGTAGAGAAGAGTTTGTTTTGAAAACCACGATAGAAATACGATAGCTACCTTGAGTACGAACAAAATGAGAAAAGCAGTCCTTTAATGATTCCGAAAATCAATTTGAATTGAAGAACCTACGAATCGAGACTAATTCAGCTGTAAAGTGACACATGACTTTAATATTAGTGAACAACTTTTCTGAGCATAAATTCCGCGCATACGTTACGTATATGTATCAAAAGAGTATCGTAGTAGAGCTTTAAGATTTGATGATAAAATTTCCAATAATTTGGAAGCACGTATGAAGCACATGAGTTTTACTTACATAACAAATCGTTAACTATATTTAATCGTTTTCAAGCCCTTATATATTATTATTATTTTTAATACATATAGCATATATTGCGAGTGTTAGTTGATATAAAGTTTATCATGAAAAAAAGCAAGACTAAGACTTTCACGCGACAAAAAAGAGGCAAAAGAAAGGCAAAAAACTAAATATATTTCATTTTTTGATGTGTTTTTGTCTGATAAAGTCTGTATTTCGTCCTACTGTCCTATGATAATGTTTACTATCACTTCCTCCTCGTTGTTGCTTTTCTTTTCATTATATTTATTTATTTTCTTTTTTTATCATAAATATATGCATTATAGATATTATAATGGAATATGTCTGAACGCAGAAAATCTTTTCAATTTAAGAAATTGACAATGTCTTATTATATTTATTAATTTCTTACATTTCTGAGTTAATTTTTTTTTTTTTATATTTGCTTTCATCAGCAGTCGTTCCACTAAGAATTAGGCGTTATCCCTGGCAATTTCTGGTCTTTCTATTACTTCCTATTACATTCTTGTACCATCAGCTTATGGCAAGCTCGGCAAAGCTCATGTTATATATATATATATATGGACATGAATTAGAGGCAATTGGAAACATTGGAGAATATTGGTGTTTATGGATGGCATTCTAAACTAGGAGCGTTAATTAAGAATATTCAAGAAAAATTTGAAAGAAATTGACGATCTCAGGCATAAGTTCCGCTTAATTTAAGAATGGCTCTTATGTAACTGCCCCAAAGTGTTTCACCTCCTTCCCCCAATAATCAGGCATCAAAAATGTGTGGGATGAATTAGGCCGGCGTGTGCGAAAACACTCAATCTTTTCCGTTCAAGATCTGAAAAATAGACGACAAGAAGAATGGAGTAAGATCCCTGTTTCCTACACAAGAAAAATTATACACACTGTGTCGAAACATTTAAATGCCGTTATTAACCAAAAAGGATACACCGCCGTATCAAAAAACCCAATATTAATGACGCTATGTTTTTTGATTTGTTAAAGTTATTTAATTTTCTTGTCTACTGGAATAATGTTTTGCTTCTTTTCTTTTTTCATTTCATATTTTAATATGTATTCGCTAGTATTACAAAATAGTAAAATAAATTTTTTATTTAGACAATAGACTAGATTTAAATAAGCGCTTACTTTTTGTCAATTTTAATCGAATATATTGCAAGTTTACGTACTCATCATGCAAAGGGAAACTTTCTTCACAAATATTTTGATAGCAATTGCAAAAAGGAATATATATATGTATATATATATGTTTTTGTTTTTAAGTGAAAGAAGTGAAGCGTATTCAGGATAATAGGATAACAACAACAAGTTTTAAACTTATCACAACATGTGTTACTTTAAGGAGCACAATCATAAAAATGATAACAATAACAAAATGATTTATGCTGCTTTATGTGTACGGCATTGAACTCGAGTAAATAAAAATGCAAGTTATGTTGCTTAGACGGTAGCGGGTTCCTTAAAGGTTAATTGTACTTTGTTGAATTCGGACTATGTTTTCTTGCAAATAAAAAACTTTTGCACTCGTCCTTTATCTCATGTACTTTTTTAACTTTAATTTTGTTTGTTATTAACGCCCATGTTATCAACTGTCACGTATATGTGATACAGCGTATATGTGATACCACAGTCCGGCATCACATATTTGAGTCACTTTGAACGAACATTTTAAATTTTAAATACCCTACACCACTTATGGCAAACGAGTATATTAGGTTTGCGCAGAGAGAGGTACGTAATACTAAGAAGGCCTTAAGGCAGACTATCCTTTATTATGGTAATCGATTCAGCATCACTTCAGACGCACTTTCTGAATCGTTTCTAAGCTTATCTGCTTGTCTGGCATCTGTCCTTGTATATGTTTTCAACTGAAAGGTTGTAATTTTCGAGAAGCTTTGATGAAATCCGATACACTGAATTGTTTCGACTTAAGAACGAATCTTATTGAAAATAGTTCGAATCGACCATTCGACATCTCGATGTCGCAATGTGGCAATTTTTTGAGTTTGTTGCCATTCCTATGAGCCGTTCCTATCGAAGCTGAACCTTTATATGGTAAAAGGGTATAATTTTCAATATTTCTTGATGAGAATTCGTTTATATTAATGATGTGATATACAAATTATCCTTACCGTATTTGGACCAAGTAGGTCTATTTCTTGGTTTCCAACCCATGTAAGGGAAAATAAGCCTCTGTATGCCAAAAAGGTGTCATTTTTAAAATTTTATGGTAAAAACTGGTCTTATTTTGTGGTAACTTGTTGCACTGATGTGCTTTGGGCTTAGGCGAAAGGCTATTGAAAATGATCCGGATGTGACTATTTCTTCATGACAACCTATTTTGAAAAGTAGTGAAATAAATAGCTATATGGATGTGTTTTTTCTTATTTTATATTTTTAGATTGCTCTAACTGTACATATGTAAAGTCTGGTTCAATTGATGTCGTTTAATCAGAAAGAAAGTCTTTGTCTAATGTGAACCTTTATTCCGGCCGACCCTGCTAGCTAGACTGCGGGTTAACTCAACCATCCGGTATGACTATAGTGATATTTCACTTTTCATAATTGTTATTTTTAGCGCACTCCCTATTTAATTTGTTGCTTTCGTCTCTTCTGCAATTTGGTAGATGAACTTGTCAAAGAGTTTAAATTCCTACAAAGGAATTATATTCGTAGTATTGCGTATATGACATATTTTTACTAAAAGTCCATTAATGGTATTGAGTCTTTACCGTTGTTTAGGAAATTGATAAGATTTTCATTCTACGAAAGTTATTCGTTCAACTATACAAATAATATCAACAAGAAAGTTATGAATGGCTTGCGTTTGACATATGGCACTTATTGCAACATAGGGCTATTGTAAATAAGAATTAAAATCCTCCAGTTAAGAGGGAACGTATTGCACGACTGCCAGTTATGCTCTAGGTCAGGGATGAGCCACAGTCGACGCAAGGAAAATGCCAAATAATTCAATTTACACGCACACAGCAATGCTACAAACGAATTCTATCTAGCTTCACTACTGGCTCAGCGGTGCATGTGAAAGTGAAGTGCAATGTGTTATGTAAGTGCTCTTTCTTTGTCCATTACGCTATAAAAAGAGCGATTTAATAAGCAGGAGAATTAAGACAGAATGCCGTATTTTTAATAATAGTTGGATCATGGTTCTGGTCCCTGCTGTGGTATGAAAACTCAAACTCTGTGTATTCCGGAGAGGGAAAAGCTCGCCCACCCTTGCTCTAATTAATACTTAACTTCAACTGAAAGATTTCTTCTAACTGGCACATCAACTAATCAAAAGCAATCATATCGTAGAGAAAATGAAACAAAAATTAGGCTCAGCATATTTTTGTGTTTGAAAAAGCGTTTATTATAAAAACAAGTAAGAATATTATAGTTGGGCAGCGCCGACATATACCTACACATACCCTACATCACTTCGCCAAATGCAGTTATTCGCTCCTTTTAGTAATAATACACGCATATTGGAAGGTAAGATTTTCTCTCCAAATAAGAGTTTGCGTTTCGTGATATGGGTCCAAAAAAAAACATAGACCAATGTGAT
>NW_024003989.1:0-8439 GCF_014805625.2 Glossina fuscipes | reverse complement strand
TGTGTTTGAAGAATATTTTTTATTTATAACTTTACCAAAAAAAAAAAAGATGTTGAATAGTTATCTTTTTTAAGCTTCAAATGCATATTGTTGCTAATTGTCTATGTACAAGCCTCATTCAATTTTAAAATTAATTTAAGTAAAGAAAATTAAAAATAAAATGATATTGATAGGTAAGAAGATACGAGGTTTTAATCATACCTTTAGAAATAATATACCTCGTTACGCATTTATGAATTAAGAACTATATATTTTTTTTTTTGACCCTCAACCCATAAATGCAGTCTTTAATGAGAGAAACCTTAATTTTCACTGATTAAATTTTATTGGACTATTGTATAGTCATATACGTATATATATATATAAGTCCTTGGTGATAAAAGTAATTAATAAATTTTGCGTGTTTTTCGTAATTATTTTCAGTTACTATTCAACTTTCGTTCATCTATTTTTCTTAACTTCTGCAAAAAAAAAAAAAAAAAAAAAAAAAAAAAAAAAAAAAAAAAAAAAAAACATATTCATAAGCCATATAAACTTACGAACAAAGAGACAAAGTTTTGTAAATCGACTGAGAATTTTTTGCTGCTCAATAATCGTACCCCTCGCAGAATATCTAATGCGTATTCCTCGATATTACAAATCAAACAATGAAAAATGCCTCTTCTACGACCGAGTAAAATAATAGAAACCGAGTTAACGCAAATGCGAATCAATAGTGAATTTAAAGAGAATAAAAGAGAAAGATGTCGTGTTTACTTTTTTTTTATGCACGTGAATAGTAACATGAAATAGACAATAAAGAGGAGAAAAAACGTAAAGGCCTGACATCACACAAAGTGCATGATTATCATTTATACGTGGACGGCACTTATTTTTTTCGCAAGCAATTCTCGCTGTTATTACAATTTGTCTTGGCAACAGAAAATGCATGACCATATTAAGAAGCATAAGCATCTATATAAATGTTTGTGTTCACCACATTTGAAAATAATTTGTTTGGTTTTGTGCTTTCACAAGTTTGTAATAAAAATTTCGTTAACGCGATGATTAATTTAAAAAAATGTATGTATTTACAGCAAAGATGATATATATTTTATTTTCAATGTTTTCCTCGTTCAAAGTAAGAGCAGAGAGATTAGGTTGCAAAAATGAAACATATTATGTCAATTCGCTACTACGCCATCGTTACTAATATAACGATATATTATCTCAGCATCATACATACATTAAAAAAAAGAAAAACAAAAATTGTTCTCTTTTCTATTCGAGTAGTTGCGTACAGACCTTTCAAGTAGAGCAAGAAATTTAGATGAAATAGCAAACTAAAAATTATGGAAAAATAATAGTACAATATATTTGTGGAATAAACAAAAATGAATGAAAATAAATAATAAATTAAATGAACGTGTGATACACATTCAAATAAATTTAACGCATATACTCGTCAGCCAATCACATATTAAAAATAAGTTATTTTAGGAAATTTAATAAATATCCGAAGGTCATGGGATGCAAACATTTTGAAAAGTTGAAATATATATTTTATCAATTTTCTTGCTTTCAATTTCTTTTCCATTTTTTTTTTTTTTGATAAAAACTGCTCAAGAACTGAGAGAGAAAGAGACGGAAAGAGAAACAACAGAAAAGAAATTAAGTTAAACACACAATCGCTTCTTTTCTGTATATATTTATTTCATTCATAGCCAGACGGGCCTCCAACGTTCTTGATAATCGACTGAGTGACTGACTAAACTAGATTTTTATTGAAGGTTGTTGTGTGGTGTCTAAATTGTATGTTATAGGGTTGCTAAGTTTTATGATTATTGCACTTGAAAGTTTTTTTTGCAACAAATCAATATATGGCAACCGGTTACATCCAGGGTCAAGAAAATATATTGCAAGTGGTTATCATTTAAATAGATGATAAGATATTGTCTATGCATTCATATTTTGCTGTTTTAATGGTTGCTTGTCCGAATGTTGATATGTTGGTAACCCTGTTTCGTTTTTTTTTTACATCTCACGCAAAGCTCTTTAAATTATATTCTGCCATGAACCTCTCAGACATTTATAATATAATAACTCACCCATACATGTGCAAGATAAAGATTTATTCTCCTCAGTATACGTGTGTGTTAACAAAGCACAGTGGGATTAGTTTCAAAAAATTTAATCTAAAAATTATATTTAAAATCTTAAAAATGAGATAATATTAATAATAATATTTCTAAAAATATTATTAACTATTGTATAAAATGTATACTCACAATTAATATATCCAATGTCCAACAATGTTTTCTTTCTGTTATGCTCTTAAATTTAGTCATCAGTTTCGAATCGAACACATTTTCCCCTCTTCCATATTCAAGCTGTTCAAGCATTGAAGCTTTTCCCCTCAGATAACCATAGTTGCGTGTATATATCAGTCTCTTTCAGGCAAAGCAGTCTGATATTAGAAACGAGAAAAACACTTTTGGATCAGACAATAGAAAAGGAAGTTCTATTCAAATTGGTAAATTTTTATTATTTCTTTAAAATCTTTGAAGACATTTATAGTAGATGAATAAATTGCAGCGATTAAGAAAATTAAACGATTTTTTGCGAATAAATAATTATAAACCAAAGGATTTGCCGCAGCCGAAGGATAAAGCACGAATCTTATATAAAAACAGCCAGAGGCAAGACAGTGACAAGGTTGCTTACAGAGTGTACGCTAAAAAAAAGTCTTCGAGAAATTTCTGGAAAGATTGTTCGCAACAAAATTTAATAAATAAAAGTTATCCACGTTGAAAATGCTGCCGGCAAATAATACCTTTATGGCCCGGGAGAACGTATCCATGCCTTCGGTTTGTGAAAACCTCGTTAACGTTATTGGGCAAACTGTTCGAAATGAAAATCTGAAAATTCTGGAAACTAATGTTAAACGCAAGGCTGAAAACAACGATGCCAGAAATGTGGAGCCGAAGCGTTCAGCGTTCAGCAAGCTAGCAAATGTCAATTTCAATCACAATAATAAAATTACTATTCATCCGGATGATGCCGTAAAGCAACGAGGAGAACCTACGAAAAAGGGCGATAAACGCAACGATGTTCAGCAAAGCGGTGAGCAAACGCAACAGGAATGTTGTGTTATGCAAAAATATGAAAAAGGGAAAATCGTAATGGAAACTAATTGCAGAAAACTAGAAAATAGCGACAATAACAAGAACATAACCTCAAAAGAAGTAGAAAATGTAGCGGGCACATCGCAAAGCATTAAGCAGCTAATCGTCGCATCGTCTGTCGAAAACGTTCCGCCATCTAAAAAGGTGACTGAAAATAAACTAATTTGCCAAACAATGCAAAACAATGACGAAGACTTTGACAGGACCAACTGGAATGATCCACTTCATGTCTCACAATATGCCATGGATATATTTAAATATTTGAAAGAGCGAGAAACTGCATTTCCAATAGATGACTATATGAAACGTCAAGTTAATTTATCCAAAAATATGCGTGCCATTCTTGTGGACTGGATGGTAGGTGCGCAAGAAACAATGGCATTTAATGATGGATCTCTCCATTTAGCGGTAAAGATAGTCGACTTGTTTTTGTGCAAAGTTGTTATTAATAAGGATAAGTTACAATTATTGGGAGCTACCGCTCTATTTATAGCTTGCAAATTTGATAATCGTACGAGTCCATTGATTGGAGAATTGGTATATGTTTGCGGTGACAATTACAAGTATGACGATTTCATACGCATGGAGATTTCAATTTTGCGAGCGATTGACTTTGATCTCGGCATACCGTTGGCTTATGAATTTTTGCGACGTTACTCTTATTGTGGACGCGTGGCAGCAACTACTCTTACATTAGCTCGTTACATACTTGAAATATCGTTGACGTATTATGATACCGTTACTTTTAGTGATTCCAAAATGGCTGCAGCCGCTTTATTTATTGCTTTACGCATGTTTGGTGTTGATCAAGGGTGGAATATTACTTTAAAATATTATTCTGGCTATAAACTGACGGATTTCGTGGAAATTATAACAGTAATAAATGGAATTTTACTTCGCAAACCGAAATCCAACTTGAATAATGTACGCGAGAAATATATAAGCGAAACTTTTTATGAGGTAGCCAGAGTGCCATTCATAACCACCCCTGATCTATTTAAGGATAATTTAGATTACATTTAAAATCAATCAACTGTTCATATATAGAAAAAAGGATCAGAATACTTGCCACATTTTAGAGATTTTTTAAAGGAATTGCAAAAATTAAATGTGTTCGATTAAAAAATAGCATATTTATGTACCCAAATATTTGGGGAAAAAAAAAAAATAAATAAATAAAAAAAATAAATTCCACAAAACTAGTCACATCTTAACTTCTAATGGCAGGTTTATTTACCATTTTTTCTTTCCTTTTCTCAAACGAGTAGGCTTCGGACTTTCAGTCACGCTTGACTAGCGATAAAAGTTTTTATTTTTGCATGTTTGTGTATTCCCGACTTTTAAGAAGTAGTTAAGTTAAGTTTGTAGAGAAGAGTTTGTTTTGAAAACCACGATAGAAATACGATAGCTACCTTGAGTACGAACAAAATGAGAAAAGCAGTCCTTTAATGATTCCGAAAATCAATTTGAATTGAAGAACCTACGAATCGAGACTAATTCAGCTGTAAAGTGACACATGACTTTAATATTAGTGAACAACTTTTCTGAGCATAAATTCCGCGCATACGTTACGTATATGTATCAAAAGAGTATCGTAGTAGAGCTTTAAGATTTGATGATAAAATTTCCAATAATTTGGAAGCACGTATGAAGCACATGAGTTTTACTTACATAACAAATCGTTAACTATATTTAATCGTTTTCAAGCCCTTATATATTATTATTATTTTTAATACATATAGCATATATTGCGAGTGTTAGTTGATATAAAGTTTATCATGAAAAAAAGCAAGACTAAGACTTTCACGCGACAAAAAAGAGGCAAAAGAAAGGCAAAAAACTAAATATATTTCATTTTTTGATGTGTTTTTGTCTGATAAAGTCTGTATTTCGTCCTACTGTCCTATGATAATGTTTACTATCACTTCCTCCTCGTTGTTGCTTTTCTTTTCATTATATTTATTTATTTTCTTTTTTTATCATAAATATATGCATTATAGATATTATAATGGAATATGTCTGAACGCAGAAAATCTTTTCAATTTAAGAAATTGACAATGTCTTATTATATTTATTAATTTCTTACATTTCTGAGTTAATTTTTTTTTTTTTATATTTGCTTTCATCAGCAGTCGTTCCACTAAGAATTAGGCGTTATCCCTGGCAATTTCTGGTCTTTCTATTACTTCCTATTACATTCTTGTACCATCAGCTTATGGCAAGCTCGGCAAAGCTCATGTTATATATATATATATATGGACATGAATTAGAGGCAATTGGAAACATTGGAGAATATTGGTGTTTATGGATGGCATTCTAAACTAGGAGCGTTAATTAAGAATATTCAAGAAAAATTTGAAAGAAATTGACGATCTCAGGCATAAGTTCCGCTTAATTTAAGAATGGCTCTTATGTAACTGCCCCAAAGTGTTTCACCTCCTTCCCCCAATAATCAGGCATCAAAAATGTGTGGGATGAATTAGGCCGGCGTGTGCGAAAACACTCAATCTTTTCCGTTCAAGATCTGAAAAATAGACGACAAGAAGAATGGAGTAAGATCCCTGTTTCCTACACAAGAAAAATTATACACACTGTGTCGAAACATTTAAATGCCGTTATTAACCAAAAAGGATACACCGCCGTATCAAAAAACCCAATATTAATGACGCTATGTTTTTTGATTTGTTAAAGTTATTTAATTTTCTTGTCTACTGGAATAATGTTTTGCTTCTTTTCTTTTTTCATTTCATATTTTAATATGTATTCGCTAGTATTACAAAATAGTAAAATAAATTTTTTATTTAGACAATAGACTAGATTTAAATAAGCGCTTACTTTTTGTCAATTTTAATCGAATATATTGCAAGTTTACGTACTCATCATGCAAAGGGAAACTTTCTTCACAAATATTTTGATAGCAATTGCAAAAAGGAATATATATATGTATATATATATGTTTTTGTTTTTAAGTGAAAGAAGTGAAGCGTATTCAGGATAATAGGATAACAACAACAAGTTTTAAACTTATCACAACATGTGTTACTTTAAGGAGCACAATCATAAAAATGATAACAATAACAAAATGATTTATGCTGCTTTATGTGTACGGCATTGAACTCGAGTAAATAAAAATGCAAGTTATGTTGCTTAGACGGTAGCGGGTTCCTTAAAGGTTAATTGTACTTTGTTGAATTCGGACTATGTTTTCTTGCAAATAAAAAACTTTTGCACTCGTCCTTTATCTCATGTACTTTTTTAACTTTAATTTTGTTTGTTATTAACGCCCATGTTATCAACTGTCACGTATATGTGATACAGCGTATATGTGATACCACAGTCCGGCATCACATATTTGAGTCACTTTGAACGAACATTTTAAATTTTAAATACCCTACACCACTTATGGCAAACGAGTATATTAGGTTTGCGCAGAGAGAGGTACGTAATACTAAGAAGGCCTTAAGGCAGACTATCCTTTATTATGGTAATCGATTCAGCATCACTTCAGACGCACTTTCTGAATCGTTTCTAAGCTTATCTGCTTGTCTGGCATCTGTCCTTGTATATGTTTTCAACTGAAAGGTTGTAATTTTCGAGAAGCTTTGATGAAATCCGATACACTGAATTGTTTCGACTTAAGAACGAATCTTATTGAAAATAGTTCGAATCGACCATTCGACATCTCGATGTCGCAATGTGGCAATTTTTTGAGTTTGTTGCCATTCCTATGAGCCGTTCCTATCGAAGCTGAACCTTTATATGGTAAAAGGGTATAATTTTCAATATTTCTTGATGAGAATTCGTTTATATTAATGATGTGATATACAAATTATCCTTACCGTATTTGGACCAAGTAGGTCTATTTCTTGGTTTCCAACCCATGTAAGGGAAAATAAGCCTCTGTATGCCAAAAAGGTGTCATTTTTAAAATTTTATGGTAAAAACTGGTCTTATTTTGTGGTAACTTGTTGCACTGATGTGCTTTGGGCTTAGGCGAAAGGCTATTGAAAATGATCCGGATGTGACTATTTCTTCATGACAACCTATTTTGAAAAGTAGTGAAATAAATAGCTATATGGATGTGTTTTTTCTTATTTTATATTTTTAGATTGCTCTAACTGTACATATGTAAAGTCTGGTTCAATTGATGTCGTTTAATCAGAAAGAAAGTCTTTGTCTAATGTGAACCTTTATTCCGGCCGACCCTGCTAGCTAGACTGCGGGTTAACTCAACCATCCGGTATGACTATAGTGATATTTCACTTTTCATAATTGTTATTTTTAGCGCACTCCCTATTTAATTTGTTGCTTTCGTCTCTTCTGCAATTTGGTAGATGAACTTGTCAAAGAGTTTAAATTCCTACAAAGGAATTATATTCGTAGTATTGCGTATATGACATATTTTTACTAAAAGTCCATTAATGGTATTGAGTCTTTACCGTTGTTTAGGAAATTGATAAGATTTTCATTCTACGAAAGTTATTCGTTCAACTATACAAATAATATCAACAAGAAAGTTATGAATGGCTTGCGTTTGACATATGGCACTTATTGCAACATAGGGCTATTGTAAATAAGAATTAAAATCCTCCAGTTAAGAGGGAACGTATTGCACGACTGCCAGTTATGCTCTAGGTCAGGGATGAGCCACAGTCGACGCAAGGAAAATGCCAAATAATTCAATTTACACGCACACAGCAATGCTACAAACGAATTCTATCTAGCTTCACTACTGGCTCAGCGGTGCATGTGAAAGTGAAGTGCAATGTGTTATGTAAGTGCTCTTTCTTTGTCCATTACGCTATAAAAAGAGCGATTTAATAAGCAGGAGAATTAAGACAGAATGCCGTATTTTTAATAATAGTTGGATCATGGTTCTGGTCCCTGCTGTGGTATGAAAACTCAAACTCTGTGTATTCCGGAGAGGGAAAAGCTCGCCCACCCTTGCTCTAATTAATACTTAACTTCAACTGAAAGATTTCTTCTAACTGGCACATCAACTAATCAAAAGCAATCATATCGTAGAGAAAATGAAACAAAAATTAGGCTCAGCATATTTTTGTGTTTGAAAAAGCGTTTATTATAAAAACAAGTAAGAATATTATAGTTGGGCAGCGCCGACATATACCTACACATACCCTACATCACTTCGCCAAATGCAGTTATTCGCTCCTTTTAGTAATAATACACGCATATTGGAAGGTAAGATTTTCTCTCCAAATAAGAGTTTGCGTTTCGTGATATGGGTCCAAAAAAAAACATAGACCAATGTGAT
>NW_024003988.1:0-14447 GCF_014805625.2 Glossina fuscipes | reverse complement strand
TATATATATATATATATATATATATATATATATATATATGTATATATATATATATGTATATATATGTATATATGCGCGCGAGTATGTGCGTATATGTCTTTATGTTAGTGTATGTGTATATCGATATCTGTGTGTGTTTTTGTTTAAATGAGTGAATAAGTAAGTGCCTGTACCCATGTTTGGCACCAAGCGTTCGCTCATTACATTGCTTTTTGGAAAGTGTGTGAAGAAAATCAATTTAGTGAAATTTTAAGAAAACACTACTTTTTTTATTTTACCTTTTTTTTTTTAAAGACGAATTCATTAAACATAAAATCAGATGAAATGCCGCTTGTCAGACAGCGAAAAATGACTCGTTATAAGGTAAATATGCTTTTCATTGGATATCTGTAGAAGAAAATTTCTTTTTTCTTTCGTTTTTGACGATTTCGTTATCAACTTTTAGTAGAAATATTCGAAACGATTACGATTATGTTACAACCGACACTATAACACACACACACACACACACCCATACATATTATGATGTCAAGCAAAGGAATTGCATTAAACTAGGATTTGTAAATTTTTTCTAAAGTAAGAGAAAAAAAATAAAAATATTTACGCTTTAGGGCCTTGGGGTGAATTTTAGACACTTTGATATGCTATGTTGGTCCGCTGTTAGGAACTAATAAATTTTAAGTTTTTAAATGATTCAATAATAATGATTCAATAAAATATATATTCAATCTAAAATATCTGCTAGAGGTTATAAGTTGTGTAGTGTTTTGCTTGATATGTAGAAATGCGTGGATTGATCATGAGCATTTTTTCTTTAAAGCTCGATATCAATATCTGCTATAAGTCGTAAATGTTTATGTTTAGGCGAACCACGCCCATGGTTAAATTCGGTATGTATGTGTGTATGTATGTATGTATGTATCAACTAGAAATATACATTTGCCAGCTTAAACAGTCCATTTGTCTTTTTCATTAGTGTGACGGACGAATATATTAATGAAAGGGCAACAACGTATTATTAAATTAAATTTGAGAATTTTAGGCTGATCAAGAATAAAATTTTGGTGTTACAAATGAGAAGAACGAATATATCTTTTGATGAATAAAAGTGTAAGTGTATCTATACGACTTGCGCTAAACTGTTAAGTTAGTGCGGGTGTATGTAAGATCCAAAATGATGTAAGACATACAGGTTTACCTTTTGATACCAATCGATGCAAAATTGTGTGTTTGAATCGACTTAAGCCAGCTTGGATGTCTTGTCAGGGATTTTTGTTTTCCAACTACAGGTACAGGTACTTCAATTTTCAAAACATACCCATGAAATTCGTTACATTAATATATTTGGACGGAAAGAGCTCTTTATAAATTAATGAAACGCGATAATTTTGGGGATAGCCCCAAATTTTTGATCCCGTACCTATATAAACGTTCACGGACAAAGATCGTCCTTTGTATTGAAATCAATTTTGAAAAAGTTGCTGCAAGGCAATATACGTTATTTATACGATTGACTTTGCTCTATGTATGAAATGTAATAAAAATGCGCGAAAATTGAACGTTTCGGGCGTTCATAATCATCATTTTAAAATTGAGTGTGGAACATATGGATACATATCGGTTCAGTTTTAATTTTTGCAACTTTAGAGATACGAACGATTATGTTGATCGTAAAACATAAATGTTTTAGGTTTAATTTTCACAAGCCATCATCCAAATTCGTACTACCTTTAGCGCCCACACTATTTCCCAGTTGTATTGTATTATAACGTGAACATACAGTCTCAGTCCACAATAGGAACTAGAGTAAGAGAGAAAACTATTTGCCTTGGAACGAACGTATTGTGGATACTTGTCAATTCGAACAAATATATAAAAATGGTAAAGTGGAATTTTAATATAAATTATTTATATTTGTAACTATTGCATAAGTTTTCTTAGACGTAGTACTAAGTGATTTTTTTTTAGGTTATCACCTTCCAGTTAAAGTTAGTTAAAGAGACACCATTATCTTCTTCGAAGAATTTCACATGTCGTATATTAATAACATTGTTAAGGAGAATTCCGTTCTATGATTGCTTTTCATTGGAAATACCTCTTAAATTAGATTTTGCATGATTGTGCTTTGAATTCGCAATAATGTTCACTTTGTGCACGAAATTAAAAGAAATTGCTTACAAAAATATTATATAGAGCGTTACAAAGGTATTCATCACTTTGAATATTGTGGTTGAACTTTTTCGAATTGAGTTTTTCAAGCAAGTCTCGAATAATATCATACTTTTTTTTTTTTTTTTTTTTGTGAATCTTGCTATTAGCTGGCTTTCGTTTTTCATTCCTGAAAAGGGAATTTTTATTGAACCTCAGCAATGCAATGTCTCCCCATTTTGTCGCATACATAAGGCTCATCATCATAAGCGTCAAAAATCTTTGATTTTATTATTATATTTTCCTAATATTTTGGGATATTCCGTTGTCAACAGAAGCATCCTTATTATCAAATTTATCATTATCATAATAATGCTTTACGGCTTTTATTATATCCTATTCCACTTGTGTTACAAGGATATATTAAACTTGTGCGGATGTATGTAATACCCAGAACGACTTAAGATAGACCCACGTTTCATTATACCGATCGGTTCAAAGTTTCTTTCCGACTAACTGGATCTAACTTTGTCCGTCCATTTGCTTCTTCTGTTTTATTCTGTTTTGTATACTGAGATATTTTCGGCAAAGAACAAACGCTTTTGAAAATGGTTCGGATTGGATCACTGTTTCATTCACTTTCTATATTTCGCCTTAAGAGCAACTGCTTTAGCCAAAATGGCCTAGGCTATTTAAAGGTGGGTCGGTGGGTCGGTGGGTCTATATAACGCCTTATGAGAAACTGCATTAATCAAAATGGCGTAGGCTATTTAAAGGGGTGGATCGGGATCCATTATTGTGTTTTTATTTGTTTCTGCTCAGTAACATACGATCTGGGCTTTATTTTGCATTCCAATACATGTATGTATTTGTACTCGTTATTTAAACACAATCGTACATATTATGTAGATGGTATAAATTCAATTTATTAACGACTTTCGTTACGCCGGCCAGGTATTTGAAGAAAAGGTCACTCATCATACATATCTATCAAATTGTAAATTTTTCACGCTACCGTACCCATGGCTACATTTGGGTCACTGTATTATGTACGAATTCCAATAAGAAAGAAATGCTACAGAAGCGCATAAAAATTTATTAAAACCGTTTGGTGGTGGTACAATTAGCTGATTTTGATCTTTCTGCTAAGCTACGCTCTGACGGGACGCACTATTAATGACGATGCTGTCAACGATCACGTTAAAGCAAAATCCTTTTTTAACAATATCGTAGATTTGGAAAGGTTTGGTTCAATCCAACAAACCCTTACGGACCACATTCAGAAACTAGGATTTTATTTTATTCTGGCAAAGGACAGAACTTTCCTGTACTAAATACCATTATTAATTCTCCACCCCTCCCGCGCCTTAGTTTGAGAAATCAACATACGCTATACATATTTATATTAACTCATTAAATAGTAAAGGATGGGAAAAATTTATTGAGAATATTAACTCTTCTTGTAGACCTGACGCAGACGGTGAACAATTGTGCGCAACTGAAGCTCATTGTCTACTTACTCGATAAATTTGGCACCAAATTTGACGCAAAATTCGGCCTTTCTACCATATAAAACCACAGTGTCTGAGCGGTTATATGACAGGCCAAAGTACGTCTGTGTACTAAATTTTATCAAAATATCTTGAAAAATGCGACCTGCAGCTTGAACACAAAAATACGTGGGCAGACATCAGACGGACAGACAGGCTTAGAATCATTTTCTAAATCGATCGGTATAATAGAAGATGTATCTATCTTAATTTCTTCTGGTTGTTCCATATATCCACCCAAACTTAATGTAATTTGTACCACAAGTGGTGTAGGGTATAAAAATCTTCGGAAAATGTATTTTGAAAACGCAATATATATATAAAAAGTGTCTAGAATATTCTTTACAATAAGTGAAAATATTCATATCCGATGTTTGAGTCAAATTGATTCACTTTAGGTAAAATAGGTATATACCCAACACCCGGCAAACCAATGTTGAAACGAACAATGTTGCTTGAGAAATAGAACCGACTTGCAAGCACTTGACGATTGTGTTAAATATTGAACCGTAAGATAATAAGTGAGTATACCTTAGCATTCAGTAAAGTGATCCGAATCTTTCTTCGAATGGTTTGTTTTTGCGAACAATTTTTTATAACCTCCCTATAAATTGTTGATGAAAATTTCACTTTTTCGGTAACTATGGCAGATTGTATAAGAAGAAAAATAATTTCTTTCACTCAATCTTTGTTCACCTTTGCACGATTATCTTAAAGATCAAGTTAAAAGAAAACAGATAATTGAAACAAGTTTGAAGGATTTTTCAGATTTTCTAATCTCTATGAATTAAGAGTCAGTAGTCGGTTTTACGTGAACCTAATTTCCGCGTAACTTTTGTAAATGTAAGCACGTGTAAAAAGAGTTAACGTTTTATGAAAATTTATTATTACTCATCACCAAAAATTGTTTTGCAATAACTGAACTGTTTCACAGGGAGCGCCATGGGTTAAACAGTTCTGTAGAAGCTACATTCGGAAGCAATTTTAGCTGATCGCAGAGAGATCACAAAATTTTAAAAACGTGAACACGTATTACCGGCATCGAGTAAGGGCTTTGATAAAAAACGTAATAATTTTTAGAAGAAATGTTACGACCCAAACTTAAGAAAACTTTTCTACACAAGCATTCCCATTATCTCTCAGATTCAGTTGCAATTGAATCTCGGATCTATCAAGACTTTGTTGTACCACATTTTCAAACGATGGCTTCGGCTTTCAACAGCCAGAAATATGTATCAAACATGTCTTAATAAATGTTTATTTAATTAGCCTAAGATTCTAAATTTAGCGCTTCGTTCGTCTCTGCTTCGCAATCCGTTTTTGAAACGTTTGTTGTGGCTAAGCTAATACTTGGCATTCTACATATAAAATGTAGGATGGAAATGGATTGTATTAGGGATAAAATTTAGCACAACTGTTTCGTAGGGCCATTTAAGAGATCAAAGTAAATCAATTCACGAGCGGTGAACCGGCCTCTCTACCAATAAAAAAAAAGTTGCAACTTTTAAAAAATAATCGGTATGATAGAATCGCTCTGCTCAAGACTAATTCAATTTTCTTACTTTTGTTATATATAGCATTAAAATAGTTTTAATGTCGTTATAGCCCGTACAACTTGCAGTGCAAGAGCCAAATCATTTTCTGAATCGATCTAAGCTTATCTGTCCATCTGTCCGTGTTGTTTTGTTCTGTGTAAGTTAGAGGCTGCAATTTTTGAAATGCTTTGAAGAAATTCGATACACCTGTGTTTTTTCACCCAAGAACATACTCTTTTGAACATGGTTCAGATCGGACCACGTTTTCCATGTAACATCTTTAAGGGTGAGTCATAACCCATTTTAGAGTTCGTATTTGTTTTTCTTTAAAATTAAATTTATTATATTCAACTCAGTTCTAAAGAAAAGGAAGAAGGAAACTAACATAAATTATTAATAATAATATATTTTTAATAGGGAAAAACAATACAAGAGAAGTAAAATGCACACAACACCTAAATGCAACAAATGTAAAACTAATCATTATTTCCCTTTAATCTCCTTCTCCATCTTTCGCCATCTCTCTCTCTCTCTCATAATATAGTTGGATTATTTGACAACAAGAGCAACAACAATAGGAGGAAAATCATGAGCTAAGAACAACAGTAGTGAAGACGGCTATTACCCGTGAGCCAACTTTGCAAGCACCATTGGTCTCTTTTTTTCTGTTTAAAAGTTGTAGGAATAAAAAAAATTAAGAAAAAAAAGCATAACAGAACATCAACATCCATGTACTTTCTCTCAATTACAATTTTTCAACAAACTTTATTCTTGTTGGTTTTCACTGCTGTCGCTGTTGCTGCTTTGTGTGATTTTATTTCATTTTTTTTTTTTTTACTTTTTACCAGTTCAACGAACTTGCAACAACACACCATTAGCACCAGTTGTATTAGCAAATGTTGTTGTTGTTGCTATTTTTGTTGCTGGTGTTGTATCTGTTCTTGCGTTTGCATTCTTTTACATACATTTGACCTGACCTAAAATACGAAATACGAAAATTCCCTGCACCTTTTCCTGCTGCTTGCTTTTTTTGCATACGGAGCAAATTCTACAAGAGCGAGTTTCAAATAATAAACCTTCAAATATTGAGAACATATATATGAGATATTCGCGTTTCTCTTCCATTCGAGGCTCTCACTAAAAATTATCTCGAAAAATCAATCACTTCACATAGTGCACGTGTGAGAAGTGTATTCCAGGCGAATTTACGCAACTCTCTCTCTGATATTCTCATTGACACGCTTCCTTTCTCTTTCAAGTTTATGTACATATGTATCGTGATTTTTTTCTTGTTTCCTTATAAATCTCTACCAGAAGTATTGATATTTATTCTGAATGGGAACTTTAATGTATTACGTTTAGTTATTATTAATGTAATAAGTTCTTGAAAAATATTAAGAAAAAAAAAAAAAAAAAAAAAAACATCTTTACACCTATTCTTTGTGAGCTTTTTTTTACTAGGAGAGCATATTTAATAAATGCGAGAGCTAGAAGGTGGTAGTTCGAATACATGAAGTTAGCGGAGAATCCAACCAAAATACAACTCGTTATTATGCCAACAAAGCCAATGAATTATAATAGATTGCTTGTTCGCTTAATATTTTGTGATGCACTTTTAAGGAGAGAAAGTGTGTGTGAAAATGACTCGGCTGGTTTTCTAATAAAATTGAAAGACTGTTATTAGAAGAAATGTTAAAAAAAAAGTTCCCTCCTTTCAATGTATTGCCCAACAATAGCTCTTATTTTGTATACGGACACGAACAACTGGTCTCTTGAGGCTATCCACAAAAGAATCGATATTTGGGTGTCGTCCTAAGAATGAAAACACCGTTTGAACAAACAATAACTTCTCCTATTCCTTGAAATGCATTTTAATCGAAAGTCTGCCGATGACAATGTGGAGCGTGTTTCAGTGACTTTTTCTATAAGGGGCCGAATATCTTTAAACTGAAAACTTGCGATATCACGCCATATTATTCCCATTTTTCGTCCCAAATGCCGCAGTGCTGTTTCATTTCATTGGTACAAACTACCACAGACCCTATGTCACAATAATTGCGAAATTGAAATACATTAGACATTAGAGCAAATTGACAACGTCGTGTATTTAACTTCGAAATTGGCAACAACCACCAGCTCGGTAATGCTTTTCGATAGAAGGAAGTTTTTCTTCCGTCGATCAAATCTACGCAGACGAGAAGATTTCGCGAAATTCTAATATCGTATCTAACTAATGCCTACGCTAACAATGACGCTTTTGACTACGTTGACGCGGGCCAGTTAATTCAGCTAAAAACTGTTTTGTTCGTTTCTACACATTCCCGTCCTATTTTTCAATGTATTCTTCATAATTTTATTGTGATTTCTTGTTCTATCTGTTGCGAGACGCTCTCCGAAAATTGGAGTTAAAAATTTCTTAAACGATTTCTTTTTTTTGAATATGACTAATCACTCATTGAATGTGCCTTATTCGTCGAATATGGCGGTGGTCAGAAAAAAGCAGGGAAGGAGAAAGTAATCCGATGCTCGCAGTCTAGTGGTTGTGTGTTCAATCGTTAGGCCTTTGCTGACTGAACATCCATTGTACACATCCAAACATCCAAAGTTAATTCTATCGTACATGAGGATTGAGCTCAGGTTGTTGTCACAACGTTGACTTCGCCTAATGTCATGCCCTCAACTTTAGAAATTTTTCGCCGGAAATCAGTTGAAATTGAAAATCGTTCAGATGTTATATTATGGATTTGTTTTTGTTTTATTTGCAACACGCCTGCCAAGTTTCGTACACCCATGTTGCTTCGTTCTACTACAATTTTCTATTTCAACGAAAACGATATAATGCATTGCGCGTCAACATCTCATTTAATTATTAGACCTCGTCTACATCGGTATGATTAAATTCCACCACGAAGCTGATCCTTTTTAATTTCAAATAAATTTCTGTTATCCTCATCAATGATTGATGTGTGTTGCCTTAGATTTTTCTAAAAATGCTTAACCCGCAATTGATACTCGCAAGGATGATAGTGAATTTGGCACTAAGTTCAAAAGCTATCGTTTGTAAACGTAGACTTCGGCCTTATGGGATACCGTTTCAGGATCAAGATAGAAGTGAGGTTTATCGGAAATGTAAACTGTAGGCTTTCTCTATACCTCAATAATGTTTCTTTTTCTGCTCAAATATTGGTATACTAGAACACGATTTAACGACCGGTTAACCCTTTGTGTGCATATTTATTTCAATAATTTTTTTGTATTTGGAGCACCATTAATTTTTTGGGATATAGAGTAAGTCAATTAATTTATTTCATGATATATTAATACATATATGATATTGAGATAACTTTAAATATCATATATGTATTAATATATCATGAAATAAATTAATTGAGATAAATTATTGCGATAACTTTAAATATCCGCCTGAGTGGCCGAGTAGGCAAGAGTCTCGACTAGCAACTCAATAGTCGTGGATTCAAACCTCAAGTGCGGTAGAGTTTTTTAATAAAAGCCGATAGCCCTAGATGCTAGTGCTTTAAGACTTTAGTCTTAGAATTTATCCTCTGGCTAAATTTATAATAATAATAATAATAATAATAATAATAACTTTAAATATTTAATATTGCCAAAAAAGAAAAATTTGGGAAGAAACAAATTCAAGCTATAATAAAAAGCAAATTTTATTAATAATTTTGAAGAGTGTGGTAGTCCTCAAAACCATGCAGTGGTACTTTGCATTCCTTGCACAGCCAGGTGGGGTACTTTCTAATTTGCTTCTTAAAACAAACATGGCATTTCTTTTGAGAATATTCCCTGCATTTAGTTGGTGGAATGTATTCAGGGAAGTGTGCCCAATTTTTCGCCTGTAAACGAAGCGGTGTATCGTCAGTTGCAGAACGTTTTACATTAAGTAGATAGATTCGTTATCTCACTCTCATCATCACTGTCATTGTTACGTTCGCTATAGTTTTCATCATCTTCACTTTGAAAGCCACTGTAATCGCTAAAAAATTCTTCGTCAGATTAATCGGAATCACTTTTTTCAATCAAACTTTCGCCATCACTTTCAAAAAATATGTCGCTAATTTGTAACATCATGGTTCAGTATAGCACAAGGAACACTTTGGGAATGAAATTCTTTTTCCCTTCGCAACTGTTCCAAATTGCTTTAAAATATTAAATATTGTCTCATTTTCAACGACGTATCAGAATGTCATGTGCAGCTTTGGAAAAATTAATGCATGACGTTCTGATACGTCGAATGCGGTCAAAGGGTTAATGCCAGAAACATATCTTCAAATTTATTAATAATAAAGAATATAAAAAAAATAACATTGCCGTTAAGGGCAATTCTTTTCACCTGATATTCGAATCGCATCGATATTATATAGTTTATTGTCAGTTTCTTCATGTAATAGATGATAGGGAAATCAAAAAAGAAATTCATAATCTGTAGAAAGCCTTTCACTCTAAGAAAGCTTTAGATTAATAGGGAACTCAAGATGAATTTCATTCGGCGTCTATGGCAAACGTCGTCGGTGCCAGTTTCAACCCGATATACCAGCTGTTTACGAAAATATCCCGAATTTTGCAACATTTGGTGAAGCTGCTTGTTTTGGATGAATCACATGGACGTGACTTGAACGTAAATTATCAAGAATATATATGCATTACGGGATCTCGTGCGGAGACTTTTAAATCCTATAAATGGAATGATCAAAGTGTTATCCCTTCGTAATCGGATGACGGTGTTCATTAAATGAATATAACTCTTTTTTAAGTAAACATCAAGATTTTTTTATAGAATCAATTTTTTAAACTTACAAGAAAAAATTGTAAAGTCAAAGTAGTGCGACCTTAATTAATTGGATGTATTCCCCTTTTTCTAAACGTTATTTATTCCCTTTCTTCGTTGTGCACTTCTGCTTTTTAGTACTATTGAAAGTAGAAAGAAGAGAACACAATGTATACAGGGTGTCCGTGTGTGCGTGTGTGTACACACATTGCATGATTATTAAGGCATTATGCATTTAGACATATTACAGATTAAGCGTACAAATGTAGAATTTGTTTAGCCAGCGCAAATGCTCAAATTGATGCCCGTTTTGATCTAAACATTGCGGATAATGCGAAGCATTAGAATCGCAAACGTGGCAAATCATTTCTTGAGGAATTTCGCTACTGCTGTATCAATTTTCGCTTTCAACTGATCGCCTGTTGTCAGGTTTGTCAGATAAACTTTATTTTTTATCCGTCCCCACCAAAAAAAAAAAAAAAAAAAAACCCAGTGGCATGAGGTCTGGAAAGCGCGGGGACCATTTGTTGGCATTTCTTCGTCCAATGCATCTGTTCGGCAGATTTTCATCGAGATAAGCTCTCACATTACTAGGATAACAGGAAGATGCTCAATCTTGGTGAGCACTATAGTCCTGTTCATCTGCAAACAACTCAGGAATATTAGGCATGACATTTCAATTAGAAGCAATAAGGTATTAAGGTGTGTACACATCTTTTTGGGACACTCTGCACAGAAGCGAAAGAGAAAGTATCGCGATGCAAATGAAATCTACTGCAATAAGGGGCATGGAGAAAATTGGACACTATGATAACATGAAATGAAATAAAAATGAAGCTAAAAAAAAATGACGCATTTGCGGGCATATTCTTTGCATTCAACGAATATCGGGTTACGCTAGTGTTAGAATTCACATTGCAATAAGTAAATATTTCTTAGTGTAAAGATCAGCAAAACCCTTTTTGATTGTCTAAGTATAAAGGGAATATATTCTCATGAGTTGAGGGCATACATTTAACTACCGTAAAGTCATTTCATATCTCAATATGATTACGTCCTCTTTATGCGTAAGCAAAGAATAACAACAACGTTTATGTATACGATTGAGGGTGGGGCAGCATCATATAGAACCATATGGCATAAATTACGAGCTAACCTGTACATCGTTCCCGCGAATGCTCGGACGACAAATTTAACAACTTAACAACTATTATGCGCACTAGATATTGTAAGCTATGTATAGAAATTGTTATATAATCCGATCCCAGTGCAATTCAATCTACAATTTGGTCCAACTATATAAATTTTTGTTAAAAAAGACAACACAGCAGTTTTCGTTTTCTGTCCTTGCTGGGATTTTTTTGGTACACTTGAAACGATAATCAAATACTTGCCAAAATATGCTTTTGATAAAGCTGAGCTCGTTAGGATTGAGAAGGATGAGGGCTGTCGTCCCATAAAAGTTACAAACGGAATGAAATTTTTACTATGCTCTCATCCTCCTTTTGATCGTCGAGATGAAAAGTGTAAAAGAAAAGCACAAAAAAATGGGCAAACGTTTTAAAATTTATAAGGGACTGACGATGATGCTAGTGTAAGAAGTTGTGGAAGTTGTGTTATGTATGACATGGACAACGAATTGAAGTATCAGTAACAATTAAAGAAGAAAACGAAATTGGTCGGATAGACTTCTTTTTTTTTCGTGCACATCGATTGTTTGTTGGTGGGTATTTGTTAGCTCCCCAAATGGCACTAGTTGCAATGCAGTTAAAATGGTAGTAGTATTGTCATCTCTTTTCAACTTGTAGTAATTTTCAATTATTTTTGTTATTTTCTTTTATGTTTTGGCTGCAGTCGTGATGCATAGTTAAATACTTGGGCCTGTATGTTTATGTTTATGTGCATGTAGATGACTGACTCTCTAGGGCAGAAGAGATGGACGGACATTCAATTGTACATGGAGATAAATGGTCATGTGGTGTTGTTGGACATACTGACTCGACTGCAACACACGCGCACCAAATAATCAAACGAATAGGTTCCCAATTTACCATATACATGTATAATTATATATATATATATATATATACGTGCGTGTGTACGTGTGTATGTATGAATGTATGTATATATGTATATATGTATATTTGTAGATACATATATATATATATATATATATATATATATATATATATGTATGTATGAATAGGTGTCTTCGTGTATGGCAAAGTGATACACAATTTTCACATCCAATAAGATTTTTGTTCAGAATTATGCTCCAATATAAAAAAGGTAATGCATGCATATCCTTAGTTCTTTTTTGTTTTGTACTTTTTCCTTTGCTTATGCTTTGCAGTGTGTTTTAAAATTATTAAACTTATCCTTCCGTCTATATTAAACATCTTTAAGGTACAATATTTAGGAATCGTAGTTTGCAGAAAAAACGAAGAGAAACTTGCGAGACATTTACACATTTAAGTCAAATGGCGTAAAAGCGTCCATCAAGTGCACCGAACGACCAACATAAACTCTACCTTTGAACCGCCAACGAATAGTTCCCTTTCCTATAGATGAACTCTACGACAAATTATGTTTATTACACATGTCAATCCGGTTATTAGTAAAGTGTTTTCCATTCCTTTTTCAGTTATCGCATTTAGGTCACGGTAATCAAATTCCTGATTTGATTATCAAAGAATGGAGAGAAAGGAAAAATATTTTTGGGAGACTTCCTTTTTCCTTTTTTTAATTTTTCACATTGCGGCAGATTTCTTTGGAGACGGTGTAGCGGAATAACGATATCATGCTAAAGAATTTAAAAAAAGAAAAAATACCATAATCGATTCTTGAACTAACGGTTCTGTAAATCTCTTCTGTACCAGTACATTAACGTCAGAATCAAATTCATGTGAATTTTATTGACTTACTACAATATGTTAATATTTTGGAAAGAAGTGTAGATTGTTGGAATTTAGGACTTATTCAGAATAACTTTCTATGATTTGAAAGAGGTTTTTTTGGAAAACATTGTCATGTCACGCGTGGTTTATTGGTGAATAGATTGTAATTTTGCTTTGGGAAAACTCGTAAATAGGGCTCGCAGACCATATGAATAAAGCTTTACAAGTTTGTGTGATAAACGCAATATACTCTTCTCTAACTGTTGAACAGAAAAGTCTAAAAAACTTTTTCCCCAGGAAAAGTTTAAACAGCATAAATGTAACGAGTGCAAAAGAATGAGCGGAGAAAAAAAATAAACGAAATTTTTGGCAACAAACTTATGTTGTGTCGAATGCTATCCGCAACAAGGACAACTGTATGCAGACGCTAACACATATATATATATATATATTCAGCCATACACATTTTCATAAGCGAGCGAATATACATACACGCTTGCACATGTGTTTTCGGTAAGATGATAGAATAAAATCATGAAACGCACAACACGAATCCATTGAGAGAGTAGGAGTAGGAAGAAAATAGCGAAAAGAAATTGGAAAGGTGGCGTATGAATATGTAACTTTCAACATACATATTATATATATGTATATATATATGTAGTATATATAAAGATATATATATATATATATAACTTTTTTCTTTTGGCTTTCCGCTGCCATCTCTATACGATGATAATGTATGCACACCAATCTGATGATGATGGAAATTAGTGTCGGGGGGGAAGGAGTGGATAAAGAAAAAGGAGATATGGGCGTACGTTTTGTAGCCACTCGGTTGGTAACATTGCGTACGGTTGGGCTCATTTCTCAATAGAAACTCACACAAATGCATGCATATATATATGCACATATATATATATATATATATATATATATATATATATATATGTATATTTATATATATATATACATTTATATACACACGCACGCAACTATATGTATATATATAGATATTATATATAGAATGATATACATAAGAATACAAACATATATATGTATATGCGTTGGTTGACATCATTAGGGTACACATTAAATATATATTTTTATACAATAGAATATTTTACCTCTTTGAGTTTATATTTATATGATACGCACATATTAAAAATATCCATTTCTTACCTTCTCGGTATCCCCACAATACACCATTTTTAAAAATAGAACAAATATGGAAAGAACGAAAAAAAAACCGAAACAATTTCCTCCTATTATATATTGCATTGCATGCAAACATACGCATACGCCTTCAATATTTATAATATATCATATTTATAATATATTTCTATCGATTATAGAATTGAATAACTCTTGGAGGATATAAAATGAAATTTTTCGGGTTTTTTCCTTTGTTAAATTTACTTAGACATGTGCCTACACACAGATGATATATGGTAGATTATGTATTTTTCGCTTATATATATATATATATATATATATATATATATATATATATATATATATA
>NW_024003987.1:0-14451 GCF_014805625.2 Glossina fuscipes | reverse complement strand
TATATATATATATATATATATATATATATATATATATATGTATATATATATATATGTATATATATGTATATATGCGCGCGAGTATGTGCGTATATGTCTTTATGTTAGTGTATGTGTATATCGATATCTGTGTGTGTTTTTGTTTAAATGAGTGAATAAGTAAGTGCCTGTACCCATGTTTGGCACCAAGCGTTCGCTCATTACATTGCTTTTTGGAAAGTGTGTGAAGAAAATCAATTTAGTGAAATTTTAAGAAAACACTACTTTTTTTATTTTACCTTTTTTTTTTTAAAGACGAATTCATTAAACATAAAATCAGATGAAATGCCGCTTGTCAGACAGCGAAAAATGACTCGTTATAAGGTAAATATGCTTTTCATTGGATATCTGTAGAAGAAAATTTCTTTTTTCTTTCGTTTTTGACGATTTCGTTATCAACTTTTAGTAGAAATATTCGAAACGATTACGATTATGTTACAACCGACACTATAACACACACACACACACACACCCATACATATTATGATGTCAAGCAAAGGAATTGCATTAAACTAGGATTTGTAAATTTTTTCTAAAGTAAGAGAAAAAAAATAAAAATATTTACGCTTTAGGGCCTTGGGGTGAATTTTAGACACTTTGATATGCTATGTTGGTCCGCTGTTAGGAACTAATAAATTTTAAGTTTTTAAATGATTCAATAATAATGATTCAATAAAATATATATTCAATCTAAAATATCTGCTAGAGGTTATAAGTTGTGTAGTGTTTTGCTTGATATGTAGAAATGCGTGGATTGATCATGAGCATTTTTTCTTTAAAGCTCGATATCAATATCTGCTATAAGTCGTAAATGTTTATGTTTAGGCGAACCACGCCCATGGTTAAATTCGGTATGTATGTGTGTATGTATGTATGTATGTATCAACTAGAAATATACATTTGCCAGCTTAAACAGTCCATTTGTCTTTTTCATTAGTGTGACGGACGAATATATTAATGAAAGGGCAACAACGTATTATTAAATTAAATTTGAGAATTTTAGGCTGATCAAGAATAAAATTTTGGTGTTACAAATGAGAAGAACGAATATATCTTTTGATGAATAAAAGTGTAAGTGTATCTATACGACTTGCGCTAAACTGTTAAGTTAGTGCGGGTGTATGTAAGATCCAAAATGATGTAAGACATACAGGTTTACCTTTTGATACCAATCGATGCAAAATTGTGTGTTTGAATCGACTTAAGCCAGCTTGGATGTCTTGTCAGGGATTTTTGTTTTCCAACTACAGGTACAGGTACTTCAATTTTCAAAACATACCCATGAAATTCGTTACATTAATATATTTGGACGGAAAGAGCTCTTTATAAATTAATGAAACGCGATAATTTTGGGGATAGCCCCAAATTTTTGATCCCGTACCTATATAAACGTTCACGGACAAAGATCGTCCTTTGTATTGAAATCAATTTTGAAAAAGTTGCTGCAAGGCAATATACGTTATTTATACGATTGACTTTGCTCTATGTATGAAATGTAATAAAAATGCGCGAAAATTGAACGTTTCGGGCGTTCATAATCATCATTTTAAAATTGAGTGTGGAACATATGGATACATATCGGTTCAGTTTTAATTTTTGCAACTTTAGAGATACGAACGATTATGTTGATCGTAAAACATAAATGTTTTAGGTTTAATTTTCACAAGCCATCATCCAAATTCGTACTACCTTTAGCGCCCACACTATTTCCCAGTTGTATTGTATTATAACGTGAACATACAGTCTCAGTCCACAATAGGAACTAGAGTAAGAGAGAAAACTATTTGCCTTGGAACGAACGTATTGTGGATACTTGTCAATTCGAACAAATATATAAAAATGGTAAAGTGGAATTTTAATATAAATTATTTATATTTGTAACTATTGCATAAGTTTTCTTAGACGTAGTACTAAGTGATTTTTTTTTAGGTTATCACCTTCCAGTTAAAGTTAGTTAAAGAGACACCATTATCTTCTTCGAAGAATTTCACATGTCGTATATTAATAACATTGTTAAGGAGAATTCCGTTCTATGATTGCTTTTCATTGGAAATACCTCTTAAATTAGATTTTGCATGATTGTGCTTTGAATTCGCAATAATGTTCACTTTGTGCACGAAATTAAAAGAAATTGCTTACAAAAATATTATATAGAGCGTTACAAAGGTATTCATCACTTTGAATATTGTGGTTGAACTTTTTCGAATTGAGTTTTTCAAGCAAGTCTCGAATAATATCATACTTTTTTTTTTTTTTTTTTTTGTGAATCTTGCTATTAGCTGGCTTTCGTTTTTCATTCCTGAAAAGGGAATTTTTATTGAACCTCAGCAATGCAATGTCTCCCCATTTTGTCGCATACATAAGGCTCATCATCATAAGCGTCAAAAATCTTTGATTTTATTATTATATTTTCCTAATATTTTGGGATATTCCGTTGTCAACAGAAGCATCCTTATTATCAAATTTATCATTATCATAATAATGCTTTACGGCTTTTATTATATCCTATTCCACTTGTGTTACAAGGATATATTAAACTTGTGCGGATGTATGTAATACCCAGAACGACTTAAGATAGACCCACGTTTCATTATACCGATCGGTTCAAAGTTTCTTTCCGACTAACTGGATCTAACTTTGTCCGTCCATTTGCTTCTTCTGTTTTATTCTGTTTTGTATACTGAGATATTTTCGGCAAAGAACAAACGCTTTTGAAAATGGTTCGGATTGGATCACTGTTTCATTCACTTTCTATATTTCGCCTTAAGAGCAACTGCTTTAGCCAAAATGGCCTAGGCTATTTAAAGGTGGGTCGGTGGGTCGGTGGGTCTATATAACGCCTTATGAGAAACTGCATTAATCAAAATGGCGTAGGCTATTTAAAGGGGTGGATCGGGATCCATTATTGTGTTTTTATTTGTTTCTGCTCAGTAACATACGATCTGGGCTTTATTTTGCATTCCAATACATGTATGTATTTGTACTCGTTATTTAAACACAATCGTACATATTATGTAGATGGTATAAATTCAATTTATTAACGACTTTCGTTACGCCGGCCAGGTATTTGAAGAAAAGGTCACTCATCATACATATCTATCAAATTGTAAATTTTTCACGCTACCGTACCCATGGCTACATTTGGGTCACTGTATTATGTACGAATTCCAATAAGAAAGAAATGCTACAGAAGCGCATAAAAATTTATTAAAACCGTTTGGTGGTGGTACAATTAGCTGATTTTGATCTTTCTGCTAAGCTACGCTCTGACGGGACGCACTATTAATGACGATGCTGTCAACGATCACGTTAAAGCAAAATCCTTTTTTAACAATATCGTAGATTTGGAAAGGTTTGGTTCAATCCAACAAACCCTTACGGACCACATTCAGAAACTAGGATTTTATTTTATTCTGGCAAAGGACAGAACTTTCCTGTACTAAATACCATTATTAATTCTCCACCCCTCCCGCGCCTTAGTTTGAGAAATCAACATACGCTATACATATTTATATTAACTCATTAAATAGTAAAGGATGGGAAAAATTTATTGAGAATATTAACTCTTCTTGTAGACCTGACGCAGACGGTGAACAATTGTGCGCAACTGAAGCTCATTGTCTACTTACTCGATAAATTTGGCACCAAATTTGACGCAAAATTCGGCCTTTCTACCATATAAAACCACAGTGTCTGAGCGGTTATATGACAGGCCAAAGTACGTCTGTGTACTAAATTTTATCAAAATATCTTGAAAAATGCGACCTGCAGCTTGAACACAAAAATACGTGGGCAGACATCAGACGGACAGACAGGCTTAGAATCATTTTCTAAATCGATCGGTATAATAGAAGATGTATCTATCTTAATTTCTTCTGGTTGTTCCATATATCCACCCAAACTTAATGTAATTTGTACCACAAGTGGTGTAGGGTATAAAAATCTTCGGAAAATGTATTTTGAAAACGCAATATATATATAAAAAGTGTCTAGAATATTCTTTACAATAAGTGAAAATATTCATATCCGATGTTTGAGTCAAATTGATTCACTTTAGGTAAAATAGGTATATACCCAACACCCGGCAAACCAATGTTGAAACGAACAATGTTGCTTGAGAAATAGAACCGACTTGCAAGCACTTGACGATTGTGTTAAATATTGAACCGTAAGATAATAAGTGAGTATACCTTAGCATTCAGTAAAGTGATCCGAATCTTTCTTCGAATGGTTTGTTTTTGCGAACAATTTTTTATAACCTCCCTATAAATTGTTGATGAAAATTTCACTTTTTCGGTAACTATGGCAGATTGTATAAGAAGAAAAATAATTTCTTTCACTCAATCTTTGTTCACCTTTGCACGATTATCTTAAAGATCAAGTTAAAAGAAAACAGATAATTGAAACAAGTTTGAAGGATTTTTCAGATTTTCTAATCTCTATGAATTAAGAGTCAGTAGTCGGTTTTACGTGAACCTAATTTCCGCGTAACTTTTGTAAATGTAAGCACGTGTAAAAAGAGTTAACGTTTTATGAAAATTTATTATTACTCATCACCAAAAATTGTTTTGCAATAACTGAACTGTTTCACAGGGAGCGCCATGGGTTAAACAGTTCTGTAGAAGCTACATTCGGAAGCAATTTTAGCTGATCGCAGAGAGATCACAAAATTTTAAAAACGTGAACACGTATTACCGGCATCGAGTAAGGGCTTTGATAAAAAACGTAATAATTTTTAGAAGAAATGTTACGACCCAAACTTAAGAAAACTTTTCTACACAAGCATTCCCATTATCTCTCAGATTCAGTTGCAATTGAATCTCGGATCTATCAAGACTTTGTTGTACCACATTTTCAAACGATGGCTTCGGCTTTCAACAGCCAGAAATATGTATCAAACATGTCTTAATAAATGTTTATTTAATTAGCCTAAGATTCTAAATTTAGCGCTTCGTTCGTCTCTGCTTCGCAATCCGTTTTTGAAACGTTTGTTGTGGCTAAGCTAATACTTGGCATTCTACATATAAAATGTAGGATGGAAATGGATTGTATTAGGGATAAAATTTAGCACAACTGTTTCGTAGGGCCATTTAAGAGATCAAAGTAAATCAATTCACGAGCGGTGAACCGGCCTCTCTACCAATAAAAAAAAAGTTGCAACTTTTAAAAAATAATCGGTATGATAGAATCGCTCTGCTCAAGACTAATTCAATTTTCTTACTTTTGTTATATATAGCATTAAAATAGTTTTAATGTCGTTATAGCCCGTACAACTTGCAGTGCAAGAGCCAAATCATTTTCTGAATCGATCTAAGCTTATCTGTCCATCTGTCCGTGTTGTTTTGTTCTGTGTAAGTTAGAGGCTGCAATTTTTGAAATGCTTTGAAGAAATTCGATACACCTGTGTTTTTTCACCCAAGAACATACTCTTTTGAACATGGTTCAGATCGGACCACGTTTTCCATGTAACATCTTTAAGGGTGAGTCATAACCCATTTTAGAGTTCGTATTTGTTTTTCTTTAAAATTAAATTTATTATATTCAACTCAGTTCTAAAGAAAAGGAAGAAGGAAACTAACATAAATTATTAATAATAATATATTTTTAATAGGGAAAAACAATACAAGAGAAGTAAAATGCACACAACACCTAAATGCAACAAATGTAAAACTAATCATTATTTCCCTTTAATCTCCTTCTCCATCTTTCGCCATCTCTCTCTCTCTCTCATAATATAGTTGGATTATTTGACAACAAGAGCAACAACAATAGGAGGAAAATCATGAGCTAAGAACAACAGTAGTGAAGACGGCTATTACCCGTGAGCCAACTTTGCAAGCACCATTGGTCTCTTTTTTTCTGTTTAAAAGTTGTAGGAATAAAAAAAATTAAGAAAAAAAAGCATAACAGAACATCAACATCCATGTACTTTCTCTCAATTACAATTTTTCAACAAACTTTATTCTTGTTGGTTTTCACTGCTGTCGCTGTTGCTGCTTTGTGTGATTTTATTTCATTTTTTTTTTTTTTACTTTTTACCAGTTCAACGAACTTGCAACAACACACCATTAGCACCAGTTGTATTAGCAAATGTTGTTGTTGTTGCTATTTTTGTTGCTGGTGTTGTATCTGTTCTTGCGTTTGCATTCTTTTACATACATTTGACCTGACCTAAAATACGAAATACGAAAATTCCCTGCACCTTTTCCTGCTGCTTGCTTTTTTTGCATACGGAGCAAATTCTACAAGAGCGAGTTTCAAATAATAAACCTTCAAATATTGAGAACATATATATGAGATATTCGCGTTTCTCTTCCATTCGAGGCTCTCACTAAAAATTATCTCGAAAAATCAATCACTTCACATAGTGCACGTGTGAGAAGTGTATTCCAGGCGAATTTACGCAACTCTCTCTCTGATATTCTCATTGACACGCTTCCTTTCTCTTTCAAGTTTATGTACATATGTATCGTGATTTTTTTCTTGTTTCCTTATAAATCTCTACCAGAAGTATTGATATTTATTCTGAATGGGAACTTTAATGTATTACGTTTAGTTATTATTAATGTAATAAGTTCTTGAAAAATATTAAGAAAAAAAAAAAAAAAAAAAAAAACATCTTTACACCTATTCTTTGTGAGCTTTTTTTTACTAGGAGAGCATATTTAATAAATGCGAGAGCTAGAAGGTGGTAGTTCGAATACATGAAGTTAGCGGAGAATCCAACCAAAATACAACTCGTTATTATGCCAACAAAGCCAATGAATTATAATAGATTGCTTGTTCGCTTAATATTTTGTGATGCACTTTTAAGGAGAGAAAGTGTGTGTGAAAATGACTCGGCTGGTTTTCTAATAAAATTGAAAGACTGTTATTAGAAGAAATGTTAAAAAAAAAGTTCCCTCCTTTCAATGTATTGCCCAACAATAGCTCTTATTTTGTATACGGACACGAACAACTGGTCTCTTGAGGCTATCCACAAAAGAATCGATATTTGGGTGTCGTCCTAAGAATGAAAACACCGTTTGAACAAACAATAACTTCTCCTATTCCTTGAAATGCATTTTAATCGAAAGTCTGCCGATGACAATGTGGAGCGTGTTTCAGTGACTTTTTCTATAAGGGGCCGAATATCTTTAAACTGAAAACTTGCGATATCACGCCATATTATTCCCATTTTTCGTCCCAAATGCCGCAGTGCTGTTTCATTTCATTGGTACAAACTACCACAGACCCTATGTCACAATAATTGCGAAATTGAAATACATTAGACATTAGAGCAAATTGACAACGTCGTGTATTTAACTTCGAAATTGGCAACAACCACCAGCTCGGTAATGCTTTTCGATAGAAGGAAGTTTTTCTTCCGTCGATCAAATCTACGCAGACGAGAAGATTTCGCGAAATTCTAATATCGTATCTAACTAATGCCTACGCTAACAATGACGCTTTTGACTACGTTGACGCGGGCCAGTTAATTCAGCTAAAAACTGTTTTGTTCGTTTCTACACATTCCCGTCCTATTTTTCAATGTATTCTTCATAATTTTATTGTGATTTCTTGTTCTATCTGTTGCGAGACGCTCTCCGAAAATTGGAGTTAAAAATTTCTTAAACGATTTCTTTTTTTTGAATATGACTAATCACTCATTGAATGTGCCTTATTCGTCGAATATGGCGGTGGTCAGAAAAAAGCAGGGAAGGAGAAAGTAATCCGATGCTCGCAGTCTAGTGGTTGTGTGTTCAATCGTTAGGCCTTTGCTGACTGAACATCCATTGTACACATCCAAACATCCAAAGTTAATTCTATCGTACATGAGGATTGAGCTCAGGTTGTTGTCACAACGTTGACTTCGCCTAATGTCATGCCCTCAACTTTAGAAATTTTTCGCCGGAAATCAGTTGAAATTGAAAATCGTTCAGATGTTATATTATGGATTTGTTTTTGTTTTATTTGCAACACGCCTGCCAAGTTTCGTACACCCATGTTGCTTCGTTCTACTACAATTTTCTATTTCAACGAAAACGATATAATGCATTGCGCGTCAACATCTCATTTAATTATTAGACCTCGTCTACATCGGTATGATTAAATTCCACCACGAAGCTGATCCTTTTTAATTTCAAATAAATTTCTGTTATCCTCATCAATGATTGATGTGTGTTGCCTTAGATTTTTCTAAAAATGCTTAACCCGCAATTGATACTCGCAAGGATGATAGTGAATTTGGCACTAAGTTCAAAAGCTATCGTTTGTAAACGTAGACTTCGGCCTTATGGGATACCGTTTCAGGATCAAGATAGAAGTGAGGTTTATCGGAAATGTAAACTGTAGGCTTTCTCTATACCTCAATAATGTTTCTTTTTCTGCTCAAATATTGGTATACTAGAACACGATTTAACGACCGGTTAACCCTTTGTGTGCATATTTATTTCAATAATTTTTTTGTATTTGGAGCACCATTAATTTTTTGGGATATAGAGTAAGTCAATTAATTTATTTCATGATATATTAATACATATATGATATTGAGATAACTTTAAATATCATATATGTATTAATATATCATGAAATAAATTAATTGAGATAAATTATTGCGATAACTTTAAATATCCGCCTGAGTGGCCGAGTAGGCAAGAGTCTCGACTAGCAACTCAATAGTCGTGGATTCAAACCTCAAGTGCGGTAGAGTTTTTTAATAAAAGCCGATAGCCCTAGATGCTAGTGCTTTAAGACTTTAGTCTTAGAATTTATCCTCTGGCTAAATTTATAATAATAATAATAATAATAATAATAATAACTTTAAATATTTAATATTGCCAAAAAAGAAAAATTTGGGAAGAAACAAATTCAAGCTATAATAAAAAGCAAATTTTATTAATAATTTTGAAGAGTGTGGTAGTCCTCAAAACCATGCAGTGGTACTTTGCATTCCTTGCACAGCCAGGTGGGGTACTTTCTAATTTGCTTCTTAAAACAAACATGGCATTTCTTTTGAGAATATTCCCTGCATTTAGTTGGTGGAATGTATTCAGGGAAGTGTGCCCAATTTTTCGCCTGTAAACGAAGCGGTGTATCGTCAGTTGCAGAACGTTTTACATTAAGTAGATAGATTCGTTATCTCACTCTCATCATCACTGTCATTGTTACGTTCGCTATAGTTTTCATCATCTTCACTTTGAAAGCCACTGTAATCGCTAAAAAATTCTTCGTCAGATTAATCGGAATCACTTTTTTCAATCAAACTTTCGCCATCACTTTCAAAAAATATGTCGCTAATTTGTAACATCATGGTTCAGTATAGCACAAGGAACACTTTGGGAATGAAATTCTTTTTCCCTTCGCAACTGTTCCAAATTGCTTTAAAATATTAAATATTGTCTCATTTTCAACGACGTATCAGAATGTCATGTGCAGCTTTGGAAAAATTAATGCATGACGTTCTGATACGTCGAATGCGGTCAAAGGGTTAATGCCAGAAACATATCTTCAAATTTATTAATAATAAAGAATATAAAAAAAATAACATTGCCGTTAAGGGCAATTCTTTTCACCTGATATTCGAATCGCATCGATATTATATAGTTTATTGTCAGTTTCTTCATGTAATAGATGATAGGGAAATCAAAAAAGAAATTCATAATCTGTAGAAAGCCTTTCACTCTAAGAAAGCTTTAGATTAATAGGGAACTCAAGATGAATTTCATTCGGCGTCTATGGCAAACGTCGTCGGTGCCAGTTTCAACCCGATATACCAGCTGTTTACGAAAATATCCCGAATTTTGCAACATTTGGTGAAGCTGCTTGTTTTGGATGAATCACATGGACGTGACTTGAACGTAAATTATCAAGAATATATATGCATTACGGGATCTCGTGCGGAGACTTTTAAATCCTATAAATGGAATGATCAAAGTGTTATCCCTTCGTAATCGGATGACGGTGTTCATTAAATGAATATAACTCTTTTTTAAGTAAACATCAAGATTTTTTTATAGAATCAATTTTTTAAACTTACAAGAAAAAATTGTAAAGTCAAAGTAGTGCGACCTTAATTAATTGGATGTATTCCCCTTTTTCTAAACGTTATTTATTCCCTTTCTTCGTTGTGCACTTCTGCTTTTTAGTACTATTGAAAGTAGAAAGAAGAGAACACAATGTATACAGGGTGTCCGTGTGTGCGTGTGTGTACACACATTGCATGATTATTAAGGCATTATGCATTTAGACATATTACAGATTAAGCGTACAAATGTAGAATTTGTTTAGCCAGCGCAAATGCTCAAATTGATGCCCGTTTTGATCTAAACATTGCGGATAATGCGAAGCATTAGAATCGCAAACGTGGCAAATCATTTCTTGAGGAATTTCGCTACTGCTGTATCAATTTTCGCTTTCAACTGATCGCCTGTTGTCAGGTTTGTCAGATAAACTTTATTTTTTATCCGTCCCCACCAAAAAAAAAAAAAAAAAAAAACCCAGTGGCATGAGGTCTGGAAAGCGCGGGGACCATTTGTTGGCATTTCTTCGTCCAATGCATCTGTTCGGCAGATTTTCATCGAGATAAGCTCTCACATTACTAGGATAACAGGAAGATGCTCAATCTTGGTGAGCACTATAGTCCTGTTCATCTGCAAACAACTCAGGAATATTAGGCATGACATTTCAATTAGAAGCAATAAGGTATTAAGGTGTGTACACATCTTTTTGGGACACTCTGCACAGAAGCGAAAGAGAAAGTATCGCGATGCAAATGAAATCTACTGCAATAAGGGGCATGGAGAAAATTGGACACTATGATAACATGAAATGAAATAAAAATGAAGCTAAAAAAAAATGACGCATTTGCGGGCATATTCTTTGCATTCAACGAATATCGGGTTACGCTAGTGTTAGAATTCACATTGCAATAAGTAAATATTTCTTAGTGTAAAGATCAGCAAAACCCTTTTTGATTGTCTAAGTATAAAGGGAATATATTCTCATGAGTTGAGGGCATACATTTAACTACCGTAAAGTCATTTCATATCTCAATATGATTACGTCCTCTTTATGCGTAAGCAAAGAATAACAACAACGTTTATGTATACGATTGAGGGTGGGGCAGCATCATATAGAACCATATGGCATAAATTACGAGCTAACCTGTACATCGTTCCCGCGAATGCTCGGACGACAAATTTAACAACTTAACAACTATTATGCGCACTAGATATTGTAAGCTATGTATAGAAATTGTTATATAATCCGATCCCAGTGCAATTCAATCTACAATTTGGTCCAACTATATAAATTTTTGTTAAAAAAGACAACACAGCAGTTTTCGTTTTCTGTCCTTGCTGGGATTTTTTTGGTACACTTGAAACGATAATCAAATACTTGCCAAAATATGCTTTTGATAAAGCTGAGCTCGTTAGGATTGAGAAGGATGAGGGCTGTCGTCCCATAAAAGTTACAAACGGAATGAAATTTTTACTATGCTCTCATCCTCCTTTTGATCGTCGAGATGAAAAGTGTAAAAGAAAAGCACAAAAAAATGGGCAAACGTTTTAAAATTTATAAGGGACTGACGATGATGCTAGTGTAAGAAGTTGTGGAAGTTGTGTTATGTATGACATGGACAACGAATTGAAGTATCAGTAACAATTAAAGAAGAAAACGAAATTGGTCGGATAGACTTCTTTTTTTTTCGTGCACATCGATTGTTTGTTGGTGGGTATTTGTTAGCTCCCCAAATGGCACTAGTTGCAATGCAGTTAAAATGGTAGTAGTATTGTCATCTCTTTTCAACTTGTAGTAATTTTCAATTATTTTTGTTATTTTCTTTTATGTTTTGGCTGCAGTCGTGATGCATAGTTAAATACTTGGGCCTGTATGTTTATGTTTATGTGCATGTAGATGACTGACTCTCTAGGGCAGAAGAGATGGACGGACATTCAATTGTACATGGAGATAAATGGTCATGTGGTGTTGTTGGACATACTGACTCGACTGCAACACACGCGCACCAAATAATCAAACGAATAGGTTCCCAATTTACCATATACATGTATAATTATATATATATATATATATATATACGTGCGTGTGTACGTGTGTATGTATGAATGTATGTATATATGTATATATGTATATTTGTAGATACATATATATATATATATATATATATATATATATATATATGTATGTATGAATAGGTGTCTTCGTGTATGGCAAAGTGATACACAATTTTCACATCCAATAAGATTTTTGTTCAGAATTATGCTCCAATATAAAAAAGGTAATGCATGCATATCCTTAGTTCTTTTTTGTTTTGTACTTTTTCCTTTGCTTATGCTTTGCAGTGTGTTTTAAAATTATTAAACTTATCCTTCCGTCTATATTAAACATCTTTAAGGTACAATATTTAGGAATCGTAGTTTGCAGAAAAAACGAAGAGAAACTTGCGAGACATTTACACATTTAAGTCAAATGGCGTAAAAGCGTCCATCAAGTGCACCGAACGACCAACATAAACTCTACCTTTGAACCGCCAACGAATAGTTCCCTTTCCTATAGATGAACTCTACGACAAATTATGTTTATTACACATGTCAATCCGGTTATTAGTAAAGTGTTTTCCATTCCTTTTTCAGTTATCGCATTTAGGTCACGGTAATCAAATTCCTGATTTGATTATCAAAGAATGGAGAGAAAGGAAAAATATTTTTGGGAGACTTCCTTTTTCCTTTTTTTAATTTTTCACATTGCGGCAGATTTCTTTGGAGACGGTGTAGCGGAATAACGATATCATGCTAAAGAATTTAAAAAAAGAAAAAATACCATAATCGATTCTTGAACTAACGGTTCTGTAAATCTCTTCTGTACCAGTACATTAACGTCAGAATCAAATTCATGTGAATTTTATTGACTTACTACAATATGTTAATATTTTGGAAAGAAGTGTAGATTGTTGGAATTTAGGACTTATTCAGAATAACTTTCTATGATTTGAAAGAGGTTTTTTTGGAAAACATTGTCATGTCACGCGTGGTTTATTGGTGAATAGATTGTAATTTTGCTTTGGGAAAACTCGTAAATAGGGCTCGCAGACCATATGAATAAAGCTTTACAAGTTTGTGTGATAAACGCAATATACTCTTCTCTAACTGTTGAACAGAAAAGTCTAAAAAACTTTTTCCCCAGGAAAAGTTTAAACAGCATAAATGTAACGAGTGCAAAAGAATGAGCGGAGAAAAAAAATAAACGAAATTTTTGGCAACAAACTTATGTTGTGTCGAATGCTATCCGCAACAAGGACAACTGTATGCAGACGCTAACACATATATATATATATATATATTCAGCCATACACATTTTCATAAGCGAGCGAATATACATACACGCTTGCACATGTGTTTTCGGTAAGATGATAGAATAAAATCATGAAACGCACAACACGAATCCATTGAGAGAGTAGGAGTAGGAAGAAAATAGCGAAAAGAAATTGGAAAGGTGGCGTATGAATATGTAACTTTCAACATACATATTATATATATGTATATATATATGTAGTATATATAAAGATATATATATATATATATAACTTTTTTCTTTTGGCTTTCCGCTGCCATCTCTATACGATGATAATGTATGCACACCAATCTGATGATGATGGAAATTAGTGTCGGGGGGGAAGGAGTGGATAAAGAAAAAGGAGATATGGGCGTACGTTTTGTAGCCACTCGGTTGGTAACATTGCGTACGGTTGGGCTCATTTCTCAATAGAAACTCACACAAATGCATGCATATATATATGCACATATATATATATATATATATATATATATATATATATATATGTATATTTATATATATATATACATTTATATACACACGCACGCAACTATATGTATATATATAGATATTATATATAGAATGATATACATAAGAATACAAACATATATATGTATATGCGTTGGTTGACATCATTAGGGTACACATTAAATATATATTTTTATACAATAGAATATTTTACCTCTTTGAGTTTATATTTATATGATACGCACATATTAAAAATATCCATTTCTTACCTTCTCGGTATCCCCACAATACACCATTTTTAAAAATAGAACAAATATGGAAAGAACGAAAAAAAAACCGAAACAATTTCCTCCTATTATATATTGCATTGCATGCAAACATACGCATACGCCTTCAATATTTATAATATATCATATTTATAATATATTTCTATCGATTATAGAATTGAATAACTCTTGGAGGATATAAAATGAAATTTTTCGGGTTTTTTCCTTTGTTAAATTTACTTAGACATGTGCCTACACACAGATGATATATGGTAGATTATGTATTTTTCGCTTATATATATATATATATATATATATATATATATATATATATATATATATA
>NW_024003986.1:0-5174 GCF_014805625.2 Glossina fuscipes | reverse complement strand
ATATATATATATATATATATATATATATATATATATATATATATATAAATTACTGTGTTTTATATGTGGTATATACAGCAACAACCTACATATGTCATCCTCTTCATCTGCATATCCATATGTACACGTATTTATATATATATATATATATATATATATATATATAATGTGTGCGTGTGTTTGTATGTACCTAAACTTACACATCTCTGAAACCCGGGCTTATGCATGCATCTCCTTTAAAGCATACAGTCCAGAATTTTCCACCAACCTATAACAATTCATATAGTAGTGCACAGTTAGTTGTAAGTGAAAACGCACACGTACAAGTGGATAGCATACAGTTACGTTGCGTATGCATGTGCCTCCCTATACATATATACATGTTTCGATATGAGTTGCCATTGCTGGCACTATACATTAGCTGTGGTATTAGCATCCTTAGCAAAGAGCTCAAAATAGTTTTCGCCAACGTTATATATGCGTATTTATATACATACATATATATATATGCAAATAATAGATATGCATGTGTACACATATGGTTTATTTACCTAAACATGCCTATATGTAATGATTCCAAGTATGCCTCTATTTACGAATTCGCAATTTCCATCATGTTCATCGGTTAAAATTTTGCCGTTAGTCTTTATTATAGTGAAATTTATATGTTCGCTTGCATGCGTTTGTATATAGTTTTATATATTATTATGTGCGTGTAAACATTTTCTTTCATGTATTATATCAATAAGTTTTAAATATGTTTTCCATATACAATATAATTAATTAAATTTTAAATTATCTAAAAACTTACCCATTCCGCACATATAAATACGTAAGTGTATAACATTTCATAAAGAAAGCACTCTCTAGGGATTGAAGCACTTAAAAAAACTATAAACATATTTCAAAGCTACTAAAAACCCTGATGAACAGTGAGCCTTTAAAACATTTCAGTTTATTATTCTCTATCTAATGCACACTAATACTGACGAGCGGAATTGCTATGCCTGTGTAAGAGTTAGGACGCTGTGGCGATCAGCAAAAGAGTTGACATTTCATCACATGTTGATATGATTGACACTCGCTTATGCTTTTCTTTTGGTCGTGATCAATACGCCTGAGCCTTTATCTCAGGCTTTTCGGGAAAATTTAACTTGAAGTTTAATCTTCAAAGTCAATTACATCACAAAGTCACACGTTTTATTAAAATGCTTGAAACATTATGCCAAAAATAATCGATTATGACGCAACGATAAAACTAATGGAAATAAATCTGAAATTAAAGGGCATTTGAAGTCAATTTACAATTTTTCCTAGAACCTACTATATAGGAATAAATATCCGCATTAATGATGTAAGGAAATGTATAATGGCCTGCTCTGCTTACGCACTATTAACGATGATTACACTTTACGGATAGGAAAGAGGATGTCTTCGCTTAACCTCAGAGAGGTTAACCGTCTTGACAAGACACGGATTGAAAGCAGTTAGCACGACAGATCGTCTTTACATCCTATTGCCATAATGCAATCATCGCGTTTCGAGAATTGTTAGAGATTAAAACAGTGTGATTGGCAATTGGCGTTCAATAAATCGCGCAAGACTAAAATTTTGAACGTCGCCTAGTAAGTCAGTCCATCGAAAGCGACTGCCACTGCATCGCAATGAAAGCTGATAATTGCATACGGCCTTGTTAAGACAATAAAGATTGGAAGATTGAAAGATTCAAGATATTTGCTCAATCATTGAATCATTGAAAAGTCTCTGAGCATACCTCGATTAAGGATATCCGTTATAAACATGCACCAAAAAATAACGACATGTCAAAATTTGTTTTCGATTTGCAACTTGCAGAAATACGCTCCAAACATTTCATGACGTGTATACTATGTATACGTGGAATTCTGTTCGTCTGTCCGTCTGCTTGACATTTTTTTTAAAATTCCTCATGGTCGCAAAAATTGAAATAAAGGGCCATAGCTACGACGACAAGCCTATAACGAACAAAATGCTTGCAATTTGTAAACATTATTTTTAGATGGTAAATATTAAAGATCGGTTTAAAGGCGTGACCGCCGTTTTTCAACGACAATTTTGCCCTATCTTGCGCGATTTATAGTACAGGGTGCATAAAGCTTGCACGAATGTATTATATGTAAGAACCAGAGGCAACTTTAGATCGATTCAATTTTTATTAAAGCGATGAATTTCCTATATCGATCCAAGGATTTCGGTTCGCCTGCCCGTCTGGTGTCTATCCATGTATTCTTGTGCACAACTTATAGACTGCAATTTTGGGGAAATTTTCATGAGACTTTATATATTGATGTGTTTTGCTGTAATGAAATAGATTGGATCGGATCATTTTTATGACCACCCCATATATCTTGGGGTTTTATTTTGAAAATATTATTCTTATTATATAAAAGTAATGACAGAGGCGTTGCTCTTTAAACCAATATTTAATAGCATTTGTCCAAGAATCAGTATGAATGTGAGCCGGATTATAATTCTCTTGTTCATATCGTCAAAATAATTGAATGCAGCAATTTCACACATATAAAAATTTCACACATATGAAAAAGTCTCATACAGGAGAAGGATCCAAAGTTTACCGCAGTAAGTTTGTATGCTAAGCATCTATTTTGCTTTAATTTTCCTCTTAAATTACATACTAATTGCAATGTATTGTAAGGTGGTAACCTCGTAAAGACGAATTTGATGGCAACGTTAAAATTATGAATTCATTTTGCTTTATCTCTCTCTTGTTCGTTCTTTGCTTCTGATCACACGTATGTATAACACAAAGTGAACTAAATGATATTATTCCAAAAAATAACACCGTAAATTTTATTATTTTCAAATTTTCCACATTAAGTTAGAATGCGAGCTATTTTTCTTTAAGAGCTTTCTCAAAATGGAGTTTTATGTGGGAAGTGGTTGCAAAATTGGTCCGATTCTATTCACTTTCAATGGTATTCATTCACTGAAAATTTTCAAAAGTAGCGTTCTCTAAACTGGGCACGGGAGTGTATGGAAACACATTTTACAGACAGGCGGACAGACAAATTTTGAATCGATTCATAAAATGATTCTAAAATGATTGGAAAGTTAACTTCAAGCCATTGTGGAAACTACATATGATCGCAAAGTTGCAGCATTTCTCATCATTTATTCATCGAAAAAAAGAAAATTCTTCACGCACATATCATGGCCTAACCTCAAAAGAATTAACAAGAAAACAAGACGTCATTGTGACGAAATAATAATATTAATGTCAAAATAATTGACGAAACGTTCTCATCTTAGGAATGCGTATTGAGAACGCCATACGATGTACGTATCTGTTATCAATTTAAGGCTGTGTCGTTACACGTATTGATTCATTTGATTTCTCGCTGTTCGAAAGACAATTTGAGTTCGAACTTTGTTCCAGGTGATTTTGTGCACTCGTTATATAATCCTTAAATATAATTATTCACGATTAACAAACGTGATTATGTAAATAGAAATTGAAGGAGCACACACATATACATTTAAGTTGCTTGCGAGTACCTTAGCGAATTGTTTTGAATATCAGAATGCCGTTCACTTGCTGTTCATTAATATCAAAATAGGCGATGTAAGGAAAAGAGAGAAAGCATTATGGAAAATAACGAGTGAAACTTAAAAGTACCCATAGACCATTTGCAAGTAACTTGTGAGACATTTATATAGCCGTTTAATATTTTTCGATAACTATGCATGTAAATATTAGGTGTGTAAACAAATTCAGTCTGTTTTTTTTTTTTTTTTTTTTTTTTTTGGATAAAATTTAACTTTATTTAAAATAAACTTGTTACAGAGCTTAATAATCGAAATACTCACCATTATTAGGTGTGGTCTTTTGTCTTTAATCGGGTTTGTTATAGATGCCCTGACGGTAGAAATTTTATGGTTTTAAAGCGGAATAGCCATTGATACGATTTCGCACATCCTCAACTTTGCAGAGCTGCTGATCCTTTAAATAAGATTTCATCGATCTAAAGTAGATGGAATCAGAAACATCCAAGTCTGAAAAATATGCCCCAATGAGGTGATGTTCTCAGGCCAAGTAGTAAATCTCCCTTTCCCCGTGAATGGCTTTTTTTTGCTCAAGGGCGTCATTTAATTTGGCTAAGACTCACGACTAATAGGCCAGTCTTCACACGTTTAGAGCGTACTTTGATCGTAATTATAGTGAGTGCTCAGTCGGTAAAGGTATGCCACTTACGGGTTAAGCACGCACACTAGGGTGCGATCATTTCCTTTCTCCACTTTTTTCTGACCGGTCCCCGTGTTACACGAATATGGGATATCGGCTGAGTGATTGTTGCTATTAAATAAAAAAATATGTATGTATGTGTTGAGATGCAACAGTTTCGCAAGTACTCAGAAATTCGTAGTGGATGATTTCTTCTCAAATTCATCAAACTGCAATTTTTTTACACGAAACCACGTAAATCAGTTTTTACCTGCTTGTTTTTACCGGGCTTAAATACTGCGTGTTGGCATCGATCCCTTTACACATTGATGCACAGGGAACGACAGTTTCTAACTCATACCAATGTTCAAATTGTTTATACGTAAAATCTTAGAAAAACTGAACTCGTCATTTATGTTAGGAAGTAACCAATTTCTCAATGAAAAGAACTTAATTGCACCACCAATAACAAATTTTGACTGCTTACATCATTTTGTTTATTGTAGGCGGCAGAGAATAATTAATTAATTTTGAGTATTTGAAAGAGAAGATATTGCGTTAATGATTTTGTGTCTCCACAATTTTCTAGACCGAGAAATAAAATTTTGTTGTGCATATATATGTAACTATGATTGCGTTACAATATTATGTAATGGATATTTGTGCAATGATTTTCAGAATGTATTTCCAAATGTAATTAAGATTTATCAAAGTTAATGTTTTTAAATTTATTGCAAAAAATAGTAAAGTGATAAATTTAACTTTAAATTATTAAAATTCTTGTTTTTTTTTTATTTTATTTAATTTATAATATTTTCGCTTTCTACAACATTTTCATCTTCACCGAAGAAATTTAGAAAATCTCCTAAGTGGAGACGTCTGAAATAGTGATGTCTATGGTATTCTTTTTTTTTTTTTTTTTTTTTTTTGTTATGAAATTGCAAGTGAAGAA
>NW_024003985.1:0-5175 GCF_014805625.2 Glossina fuscipes | reverse complement strand
ATATATATATATATATATATATATATATATATATATATATATATATAAATTACTGTGTTTTATATGTGGTATATACAGCAACAACCTACATATGTCATCCTCTTCATCTGCATATCCATATGTACACGTATTTATATATATATATATATATATATATATATATATAATGTGTGCGTGTGTTTGTATGTACCTAAACTTACACATCTCTGAAACCCGGGCTTATGCATGCATCTCCTTTAAAGCATACAGTCCAGAATTTTCCACCAACCTATAACAATTCATATAGTAGTGCACAGTTAGTTGTAAGTGAAAACGCACACGTACAAGTGGATAGCATACAGTTACGTTGCGTATGCATGTGCCTCCCTATACATATATACATGTTTCGATATGAGTTGCCATTGCTGGCACTATACATTAGCTGTGGTATTAGCATCCTTAGCAAAGAGCTCAAAATAGTTTTCGCCAACGTTATATATGCGTATTTATATACATACATATATATATATGCAAATAATAGATATGCATGTGTACACATATGGTTTATTTACCTAAACATGCCTATATGTAATGATTCCAAGTATGCCTCTATTTACGAATTCGCAATTTCCATCATGTTCATCGGTTAAAATTTTGCCGTTAGTCTTTATTATAGTGAAATTTATATGTTCGCTTGCATGCGTTTGTATATAGTTTTATATATTATTATGTGCGTGTAAACATTTTCTTTCATGTATTATATCAATAAGTTTTAAATATGTTTTCCATATACAATATAATTAATTAAATTTTAAATTATCTAAAAACTTACCCATTCCGCACATATAAATACGTAAGTGTATAACATTTCATAAAGAAAGCACTCTCTAGGGATTGAAGCACTTAAAAAAACTATAAACATATTTCAAAGCTACTAAAAACCCTGATGAACAGTGAGCCTTTAAAACATTTCAGTTTATTATTCTCTATCTAATGCACACTAATACTGACGAGCGGAATTGCTATGCCTGTGTAAGAGTTAGGACGCTGTGGCGATCAGCAAAAGAGTTGACATTTCATCACATGTTGATATGATTGACACTCGCTTATGCTTTTCTTTTGGTCGTGATCAATACGCCTGAGCCTTTATCTCAGGCTTTTCGGGAAAATTTAACTTGAAGTTTAATCTTCAAAGTCAATTACATCACAAAGTCACACGTTTTATTAAAATGCTTGAAACATTATGCCAAAAATAATCGATTATGACGCAACGATAAAACTAATGGAAATAAATCTGAAATTAAAGGGCATTTGAAGTCAATTTACAATTTTTCCTAGAACCTACTATATAGGAATAAATATCCGCATTAATGATGTAAGGAAATGTATAATGGCCTGCTCTGCTTACGCACTATTAACGATGATTACACTTTACGGATAGGAAAGAGGATGTCTTCGCTTAACCTCAGAGAGGTTAACCGTCTTGACAAGACACGGATTGAAAGCAGTTAGCACGACAGATCGTCTTTACATCCTATTGCCATAATGCAATCATCGCGTTTCGAGAATTGTTAGAGATTAAAACAGTGTGATTGGCAATTGGCGTTCAATAAATCGCGCAAGACTAAAATTTTGAACGTCGCCTAGTAAGTCAGTCCATCGAAAGCGACTGCCACTGCATCGCAATGAAAGCTGATAATTGCATACGGCCTTGTTAAGACAATAAAGATTGGAAGATTGAAAGATTCAAGATATTTGCTCAATCATTGAATCATTGAAAAGTCTCTGAGCATACCTCGATTAAGGATATCCGTTATAAACATGCACCAAAAAATAACGACATGTCAAAATTTGTTTTCGATTTGCAACTTGCAGAAATACGCTCCAAACATTTCATGACGTGTATACTATGTATACGTGGAATTCTGTTCGTCTGTCCGTCTGCTTGACATTTTTTTTAAAATTCCTCATGGTCGCAAAAATTGAAATAAAGGGCCATAGCTACGACGACAAGCCTATAACGAACAAAATGCTTGCAATTTGTAAACATTATTTTTAGATGGTAAATATTAAAGATCGGTTTAAAGGCGTGACCGCCGTTTTTCAACGACAATTTTGCCCTATCTTGCGCGATTTATAGTACAGGGTGCATAAAGCTTGCACGAATGTATTATATGTAAGAACCAGAGGCAACTTTAGATCGATTCAATTTTTATTAAAGCGATGAATTTCCTATATCGATCCAAGGATTTCGGTTCGCCTGCCCGTCTGGTGTCTATCCATGTATTCTTGTGCACAACTTATAGACTGCAATTTTGGGGAAATTTTCATGAGACTTTATATATTGATGTGTTTTGCTGTAATGAAATAGATTGGATCGGATCATTTTTATGACCACCCCATATATCTTGGGGTTTTATTTTGAAAATATTATTCTTATTATATAAAAGTAATGACAGAGGCGTTGCTCTTTAAACCAATATTTAATAGCATTTGTCCAAGAATCAGTATGAATGTGAGCCGGATTATAATTCTCTTGTTCATATCGTCAAAATAATTGAATGCAGCAATTTCACACATATAAAAATTTCACACATATGAAAAAGTCTCATACAGGAGAAGGATCCAAAGTTTACCGCAGTAAGTTTGTATGCTAAGCATCTATTTTGCTTTAATTTTCCTCTTAAATTACATACTAATTGCAATGTATTGTAAGGTGGTAACCTCGTAAAGACGAATTTGATGGCAACGTTAAAATTATGAATTCATTTTGCTTTATCTCTCTCTTGTTCGTTCTTTGCTTCTGATCACACGTATGTATAACACAAAGTGAACTAAATGATATTATTCCAAAAAATAACACCGTAAATTTTATTATTTTCAAATTTTCCACATTAAGTTAGAATGCGAGCTATTTTTCTTTAAGAGCTTTCTCAAAATGGAGTTTTATGTGGGAAGTGGTTGCAAAATTGGTCCGATTCTATTCACTTTCAATGGTATTCATTCACTGAAAATTTTCAAAAGTAGCGTTCTCTAAACTGGGCACGGGAGTGTATGGAAACACATTTTACAGACAGGCGGACAGACAAATTTTGAATCGATTCATAAAATGATTCTAAAATGATTGGAAAGTTAACTTCAAGCCATTGTGGAAACTACATATGATCGCAAAGTTGCAGCATTTCTCATCATTTATTCATCGAAAAAAAGAAAATTCTTCACGCACATATCATGGCCTAACCTCAAAAGAATTAACAAGAAAACAAGACGTCATTGTGACGAAATAATAATATTAATGTCAAAATAATTGACGAAACGTTCTCATCTTAGGAATGCGTATTGAGAACGCCATACGATGTACGTATCTGTTATCAATTTAAGGCTGTGTCGTTACACGTATTGATTCATTTGATTTCTCGCTGTTCGAAAGACAATTTGAGTTCGAACTTTGTTCCAGGTGATTTTGTGCACTCGTTATATAATCCTTAAATATAATTATTCACGATTAACAAACGTGATTATGTAAATAGAAATTGAAGGAGCACACACATATACATTTAAGTTGCTTGCGAGTACCTTAGCGAATTGTTTTGAATATCAGAATGCCGTTCACTTGCTGTTCATTAATATCAAAATAGGCGATGTAAGGAAAAGAGAGAAAGCATTATGGAAAATAACGAGTGAAACTTAAAAGTACCCATAGACCATTTGCAAGTAACTTGTGAGACATTTATATAGCCGTTTAATATTTTTCGATAACTATGCATGTAAATATTAGGTGTGTAAACAAATTCAGTCTGTTTTTTTTTTTTTTTTTTTTTTTTTTGGATAAAATTTAACTTTATTTAAAATAAACTTGTTACAGAGCTTAATAATCGAAATACTCACCATTATTAGGTGTGGTCTTTTGTCTTTAATCGGGTTTGTTATAGATGCCCTGACGGTAGAAATTTTATGGTTTTAAAGCGGAATAGCCATTGATACGATTTCGCACATCCTCAACTTTGCAGAGCTGCTGATCCTTTAAATAAGATTTCATCGATCTAAAGTAGATGGAATCAGAAACATCCAAGTCTGAAAAATATGCCCCAATGAGGTGATGTTCTCAGGCCAAGTAGTAAATCTCCCTTTCCCCGTGAATGGCTTTTTTTTGCTCAAGGGCGTCATTTAATTTGGCTAAGACTCACGACTAATAGGCCAGTCTTCACACGTTTAGAGCGTACTTTGATCGTAATTATAGTGAGTGCTCAGTCGGTAAAGGTATGCCACTTACGGGTTAAGCACGCACACTAGGGTGCGATCATTTCCTTTCTCCACTTTTTTCTGACCGGTCCCCGTGTTACACGAATATGGGATATCGGCTGAGTGATTGTTGCTATTAAATAAAAAAATATGTATGTATGTGTTGAGATGCAACAGTTTCGCAAGTACTCAGAAATTCGTAGTGGATGATTTCTTCTCAAATTCATCAAACTGCAATTTTTTTACACGAAACCACGTAAATCAGTTTTTACCTGCTTGTTTTTACCGGGCTTAAATACTGCGTGTTGGCATCGATCCCTTTACACATTGATGCACAGGGAACGACAGTTTCTAACTCATACCAATGTTCAAATTGTTTATACGTAAAATCTTAGAAAAACTGAACTCGTCATTTATGTTAGGAAGTAACCAATTTCTCAATGAAAAGAACTTAATTGCACCACCAATAACAAATTTTGACTGCTTACATCATTTTGTTTATTGTAGGCGGCAGAGAATAATTAATTAATTTTGAGTATTTGAAAGAGAAGATATTGCGTTAATGATTTTGTGTCTCCACAATTTTCTAGACCGAGAAATAAAATTTTGTTGTGCATATATATGTAACTATGATTGCGTTACAATATTATGTAATGGATATTTGTGCAATGATTTTCAGAATGTATTTCCAAATGTAATTAAGATTTATCAAAGTTAATGTTTTTAAATTTATTGCAAAAAATAGTAAAGTGATAAATTTAACTTTAAATTATTAAAATTCTTGTTTTTTTTTTATTTTATTTAATTTATAATATTTTCGCTTTCTACAACATTTTCATCTTCACCGAAGAAATTTAGAAAATCTCCTAAGTGGAGACGTCTGAAATAGTGATGTCTATGGTATTATTTTTTTTTTTTTTTTTTTTTTTTTGTTATGAAATTGCAAGTGAAGAA